>NC_041724.1:9981313-10281313 GCF_900700375.1 Denticeps clupeoides
GCTGTCAGTAAAGGCACCAAAGACAGTGGTTCAAACTAAGCTAACAGCTCAGCAGAGGCTATCTACAGCCGGCACTCGCGTTAAAATACCAACAGCGCTTGTCAGTCACGTCGCGGCGCCCACGGCGACGCAGGGAAGCAGGCAGATACGCTCTGCACGAGGGAGCCACCGAGACGCAATTATGAGCATGACATAGGCGTCCAGCAAACAAGCACTTATATTTTATTATATTATATTCCCCACAGCGTTGTGTGTCTGATGGGCAAACAATGCGCTGTGTGCAAACAGGTTCTCGGTACCTCCAAATATACACTTTTCCAGCATCCTCCACGCACACTGAACATGCTAAATATATATAACACATATAAAATGGCTACAGTTTCACACAGACACAGTGCACAGTTGTGAGTTTTGCTTTGTTTTTTTTTGGTTTTTTATTTCTGTTTAGCATTAATAAAGTCTGAGTCCCGCCATTCATAGAATGTAAAACATTCTGCCAGGCATCTTATCCAGAAGGATCATACGCACTTCTACTGTTCACTGTGTTCTCGAGATTAGCAACGACATGCTGAATAGGCTTTGGCCTTGGCTGAACTGCAGGTACATAACAGCCATTTATGGATACATTCCAACGTATTCCAGAACTCTGCTTCCTAAAAGTGTTACGTAAAATACCTACTTTATTACAAACTGCATCACAGGCGATCATAAAAATAGGCCTTAATGTAAGCATATTATACCATTTTATGTATAATATACACTAAATACATGAATAAAATAAACTTTTCAAAAGTTTAGGGTCATTTAGAAATATCCTATTTTGGTGCATTAGAAACCCAGTCCAGACATTGTTCATGTTGTAAATGAGTTCCAATGGCATGATGTGCTTGTCAATGATTCGTTTTTTGTTGTCATTTCTACATTAAAAACAATGTCATTTCTAAATGACCGTAAACCTTTGAACACTGACCACACACACACACACACACACACACAGTTGCCCATTTGCTTAATCCAGTTGTGCTGTTTTGGACCATGATAATAATAATTCTATCATCTTCTAGCAACACACACACAGGACAACAAGCTTTCCTTTTACCAATCAGACTGCTACCCGTAGCATGACAAAGCAAGGAGAAACATTCGTAAACATTTCCAGTTCCTTGATTCTCCTGATCGCAGGTCTGGTCTCCTCAGAGTGTAATTTATCTTAATGCCATAAAAATATGCCTGTGTAAAACGGACCTTAACAAGGAGCTAATTTCCAGCCGGAAGAGGGCCGAGGCAAGTGAGGGGAGAGCCATTAGGGCGAGCGAGCGAGACCGCGAGACTGACTCCAGACCAGCATGAGGCTTCCGCTCCTAACAAGGAAGGCTGGAGAACCACAGGGGGAATCAACTCCCATAGAACAAGCAGACGGGTCTTCCAGGCTCTTTTGCTCTCGTACACTTCTTTGGTAAGTCTTTTGTCTTTTTTGCTCTTTCTAACTTCACACTTTGTTTTTCTTTCTGTAGAGATTGACTGTTACTCAAACTCTTTAGGTGTCTCTCTCGCTATCTTGATTTCTGCTTTTCCCATATTCCACATCCTCAAAAGTGTGATTTTCAGATCCAGACTGCACATAACAGAATGTGCAGATAAGAATGTGTTGCATGATGAATTAGTATCTCTACTGTCGTACTGTTCTTGAACATAGAACAGTGGTGATCCTGCAGCATTAACACTCCTTCACCAAGCTCTTTTCACCTTCTAATCTAACAGAGAGCAGTGAGAAGGTTAAAAATATGGTTAAAAGGTAAATGCCAAATCAGTGTTAATTATCACTCATCATATTACCACATTTAGTCATTATTCCACCTCATCCACTGCATTAAAATATATAAGAATAATTAACTATAAAATTGAGATTGAAGGGACACGTTTATTTAACAGACAGATTCTGATCATTTTTCTGTAACGAATCGGTTCTGACTGATTCAGAAATAAATATCCCACCGTTCACAAATATATTTCTTGATTCAGCAACAAGACATTTTGATTTAGTCGAGAGTTTGATGTACTGTTGACAACATTGCATCGTGGTGGACTTGGAATTTCAGGGTCAGGGGAAAATTTCATAAAATGAATCCAGTCATAAATATAATGCAAATCCTCAGGTGTTTTGTTGTGGTGGTAACTGTGTTTCTGCTAAATTTAAATGAACGTTTCCCTGCTTGCTCATGTCAAGTGGTGTCCGTCAGTCACATGCCAACACAGACGGCCTGGTGTCCGGACACACCCTGGACACAAGAATACGATCTGAAGTTCTCGGAACAGGTAAACAGCAATATCCTTACAAGCCAATGAAAACGATTAAAATGTGACCTGACACAACGTACACATGGGCTTGTCCCGTTAGGCCATAACCAGCAGGTAAACACATCACGCCGACTTGCTGCATTTAAGATTGTGTCCGAATCCCGAGTGGAGCCTTGACTTTTAGCCCCAGTCAGGAACATTGTTTAAGAAACAGCGAAAAAAAAAACACTGGATGGAGATGGAATTATTAATACGAGAAGCATGACAAAAGCAGAAGTCAATTCACAACTCTGTTTAATAGGGTGGCAGTAGTCTCTGAACCAGACAACCATTAAGTCCCAGGTTCAAACCCAACTTACTTCCATTGTGTCCCTGAGTAACTACTGACTGTAATTTCAACAATATTGCATCATGGGAATGCAGTGTCAATCCAAGCAAATGTGCAGAAACAACCCTTTATTAACCCAAACTTTATTTGACAAAAACTAGAACCAGGACTGGCAAGAAAGGGAAAACATTCCAGGGGTGGAAGTAGATGCGGGATCTGGGGAGCACGGATCCGTAGTGGTTATCAGGAGATGGGAGGCGTGACAACCAGATGAACCTGGACTCCAGTCAACACTTCAGATCGGTGCTGATGGGGGAAAAAGTCAAGAGTCTCTCCTCTCCCTCCCCCTCTCCATCTCAGTAGTAGTATATGCTCTCGCCAACCCCCCCGCCCCACCCCATCTCTCCATCTTGTCACCCAGAAGCCCCTTCCAGAACATGATTAATCACTCCATGCTAATGAGTTATTTACTAATTAGCAGCTGACGTGTGAGTGGGAGAGGGGAGCACCATTTGCATGATGACACGGGTGGCTGCGGCAGTTAGCACTGACTCAACCCAACTGCGCTCCTGTGATTAAGACAGGAACCATGAGGGGAGGAGAGCAGGAGAGAAACGCAGAGAGAGACATGCAGAATTGAATGCTGCTGCTGCAATGGGATTTTAAGGCAAATTTATCATACCAAGGATTTTCATTATGAATTAGATTAATATAAAACAAATCAATTTTATAGAAAGAGTAACAAAAACAATGTGTTATGCCAACCAATCTGGGATCACTTGTGGCCGGCTCAGTTAGTGAAAGTGAGGTTATTGTCATTGTGCAACAGTGCAGCACAGCACACGGTGACACAACAAAATGTGTCCTCTGCTTTTAACCATCACTCTTAGTTAGCAGTGGGCAGCCATGACAGGGGCCCAGGGAGCAGTGTGTGGGGACGGTGCTTTGCTCATTGGCACCTTGGCGGCTCGGGATTTGAACCAGCAACCTTCCAATTACGGGTCCATTTCCTTAGCCGTTATGCCACCACTGCCCTAAAAACATTAAAACATCTGTTAGAAAATATTGCCTTTTGTGTGTAAATTACAAATGGATCCTGAAAACCAACACAAACCATATATTTTTATTAAACTGTCCTCTATCAAACGTATTCTGGGTCCGGTCTTGCCATCGTTCACCGTCACTCTGTGTGTGCGTGGTATGGGTGACAGGGAGTGTGCGGTGGGTGTGCAATGTGCAGGGTCAGTGGGCCTGCTGTGTGGCCATAGGGCGCCAGCGGTTTTAGGGTCTCATGGTAAGAGTCGTTTGGAGTCTGGGGTCTGGTGTATGTCTATGGTCGTGTATTTTCACGTGTCCCCCTTGTGAGTGAGCCTTTCCTTTCCGCATTTTCACTTCCCATTTCCCAAAGTAGATACCAATATGTTTGTCCCGTAATTCAATAAACAAAATGTTTTTCGTTCAAGCACCTGTGCCTGGGTGGTGTCGTGACATATCTATAATTAAAGACCCTCAAAGCTGGAGGACGAGTAAGCCTGTACATATATCCTTCTGCATGTCACCCATGTTCTTTATGACATGGGCGCCCAGCGAAATCACAACACAGACCCAGTCTGTTAAATGAACTGGAACTTTCTACTCTGCATGTCCCACCTGCTGCTACTGTAATTGGGGTTTACCAGGGGAGAAATTTCAAGACCGAGAACAAGCAAACAGGCAGAGGTGGGAGTCTTTTTTTTTTTCTATTCATTTCCAGTTTT
Organism: Denticeps clupeoides; assembly: GCF_900700375.1. Classification (NCBI taxonomy): domain Eukaryota; kingdom Metazoa; phylum Chordata; class Actinopteri; order Clupeiformes; family Denticipitidae; genus Denticeps; species Denticeps clupeoides. Next base: position 9,985,697 of record NC_041724.1, read on the forward strand.
GCTGTATTCCTCGAAATCCTCTTTTATCTTTCTTTTCAGGCACATACAGACACAGCCGCAGCCGCGAAATGCTCGCCGAATGCCCAGGGGGGAACATCTGCAGCAACTCTCTGTGACACGCTGCTGATCTCTTTCCTCTAATTTGAGTGCTTGTTTTAAAGAACACCAAGCAGATGGCCTCCTTTTTTTAACCCGAAGCAGGTTGCAGGTCATGGGAGAATATTTGAGGTGAACAAACAGAATGGGCTTTCAAATGCAGTGCAGGGGTAACATGGGGACATCTATCTATCTATCCATCCATCCATCCATCCATCCATCCATCCATCCATCCATCCATCCATCCATCCATCCATCTATCATGCAGCTATACATCTATCTATCTACCTACCTACCTACATATTTTCATATTTACGTTCCTACCTATCTATGCTTGTGTGTGTGTGTGTGTGTGTGTGTGTGTGAGAAAAGCTGTTTGCATCTCCCTCTCTGGAGGTGGGAGCGTGTTTGAGTGCATCAATCAAACTGTGACTGCGAAACTGACGTTGGATTGTGGAGGGGGCGCGCTGGCTCCTGACACAGCAAAATAGCTGGCAAACCCCCGGCATCAACACATCCTGTACCACAACCTTGGGGAAATACATTCAAATAAATTCTGCATGACCTCAAGACACTTATTAAAAAAAAAAAAATCATAAAAATTTGTAGCAACCGACAAAACTACAATTCCAAAATAAAAAATAATTTTTTCATGATTAAAAAAAGTCCATATTCAGCATCAACGAGACGTTAGTCTTAAAATTATTCTTAAAATGATGTATTATTTCACATAAAACAGAAAAAAGTCTTATTCTGTAGTGACATATTAGCCACAGAACAGGGAGATGATGAGATGACTGTTTGTGTGATGATGTTCTGGCGTGATTAAGTCATATCCTACAGCGAACTTGATCTTCAAACACCACCTTTCAGAATGGATCGCACCACCCGGAGAAGAATGGAATGTAAGAAGGGAAGGGAAGAGGGGTCCAACTGCATCTCCAGGGAGCGGAGCTCTGCTGTGGACGCGTGTTTAGACACGCTATCATGCACGTGTGTACAGAGGCAACCAGCCTAATGAAGACCTTCAGACAGATCCAGCACATCAGAATGCATGATAGCGCGCACACACAAACACAGACACACGACTTCCATCCTAAATGCAAACACCAACTCACAATGGCACTCACACACACATGCAAACTCCCTTCACAGATATAATGTGTGTGCACACACACACACCAACTAACACCATATGTACAGACAGGCGTGCAAGGTGAAAATCAATAAAAAGCTCAGACACGCGCAAAGATGCTGAAACAGATGCACGCTTGCCATCTGGTCTCAGGTGTGTTCATGCCACAGACACACACACACACACACACACTCATCAACAAGACACATAAACAGAAAATCTGATACTTGCGTGCATAAACAGGTTTGCCTCCATTTAAGACAAATGTGTAAATGTGTCGTTTGCTCTGGTGCTCTCGTCTCAGCGATCGGCCTCTGAGGAGAGACTCGACCCCGCACTCGCCAGGTTAAAAGCGATGTGCGATGGCAGATGAGGCTTTTATCCCCTCCCCAGAGGGGAGACGGCGGGGTCAAACCTCAAGAGCTATTCTGGTTCAAACACTCACATGCACGCACACGCCTACAAAAAATACCCAAAACAAATATACACTGTACAGGGTCTCACACACACAGTAAATATCTGACTAAACCATATACAAAAACCCTAACATCATTGTTGTAAATGTACATAAATAACTAACTCAATCAATTAATCAATATAAAAAAAATCCAACCCCATCTGTCCATGTCATTGATGTCAGAGATTGTGGTGATTTGATATGCGGCCTGATTCAGCACTAGAAAACACCACAGGCTCCAACACACACCACCCTGGCGGCGTCCCGGCAGGCGACAGCACGTTTACCCCACACCGGCCCGTGTGTTGCCATAATTCTACACGCACAAGCCAATTAATGTCAATCCATTCCCACAAGCCGCTGCTGACGAGGGTTAATGGACCAATGGTGCTGCCTGTAACTGGAACGGCTGTTTCTCAGCTATGATTCTCAGCTATGATTCCGGAAAACTGACCCAGAAAGAGCTGCGGGCCGATGTCAACTAGCAGTCATTTTACAATTATTAACATGGATTGATCAAAAATTCTATATGGACCGAACTGACAAGCTATTTTTTCACTCTTTTCACACAGAATGCTATTTCCAAAATCATTTAAAATCAACCACTTACAGCATATTCCATATCTCCAGCAGAGATAATGTTTGTTGGTTCGACTTTCTATGCTCAAATGGGTAATTGTAAAAACAAAAGATTGTGTTCAAATTGTGTTCGCACCTTCAATTCTGATTTTGGAATTCAGATTTAGATTTTTTTTTTCTTATCTGAAGATTTGAAGGAATTGTATACAACAGTAAATTTTGAATAGCCTGTAGTACTGGGTGGAGGAAATATAGCAATGGAGGAAATATAGTGTTCCTGGTTCAAATAAAGCGGGGAAAGTACTGTTTTAAATAAAAAGATAAATAAAGTTCAATATCAAGTGGTTTCAGGTCTGTTAAGCCAAGATTCATGTTGTTATTGCAGTGTGAAAAAAAGACTGCAATACTTTCTCTTTAAATTGGCTTAGTTACCTTGATTTTAATAAAAAAATTCAGGATATTAATGCTGTTCTGTAACAGCCAAGTATTTAAGCCTTCTTTTTAAGTGTTCTCTTCTTCAATAAACAATTATGATTTAAAAATTCAATCTGCGCTGTGTTGCCTCTTACACAGGTTAATAACAGTAATTATTTTGTATTTGTGCAAATAGTACAGATTTTTCCCAAAAAACTCCTTAAGGAAAATTACACCACCTGAGATGATATTTATGCTGGATAACTGAATAAAATGGTAGCCTAGTGGGTAAGACACTCTCCAGTGAATCAAAAGACCACAAAGTCCCAGGTTCAAACCTCACTTACTACTCCATTGTGTCCCTGAGCAAGACACTTAACCCTCTGTGTCTCCAGGGGGGACTGTCGCTCTGGATAAGGCCGTCTGATTAATGCCGTAAATCTAAATTATAAACATTATCCTTGAAGTGTAGTATCAAACTACCGCCAGGTGACAGGTTGGGCTGAAGTGTCTCCTGCTGCAGGTACAGATGGGCCACACAAAGAGCATTGTCACTGACATCGCCTCCCTCGGATAACTGATACCCGGACCACTCCGACTGGGGTAATGTCTGTATGGTCCGGCACGTGGCCAGAGAAACGAGACGCCACTCTGAACCACCCACACCATCCAAATAGAGCCGTCTGAAAGGCGAGAGCTGATTGGCTCACATGCTGCTTCCTTTTTTTCCCTCTGAAGATGATAAATTTGCCTCTCAGAAACTCAATCCGGCACCGGAGCCCTCCAGCTCAAACCCTGCCGAGGGTCTTGTTCCGCGTGTCTCTCTCCTCTCTCCGCTGTGGCATACTCTTGTTAGCCCGTCAAGCTGCATGTCCATTTTCTCTGTTGGCCAGACACGCATACACACACATCCACACACACACACACACTCGCTGGCTACACTTTCTTCCCGGAACTGGCTGCAGCATTAACATGGGAATTGATTTTCAGTGCGCGCTGTACATGCCTCCCGATAGGAGCTAAAGCCGTTCATGAAATCTGCCTTTCTGGAAAAGTGTATAGATTACACCGCTGATCTTGTGCTGATCGATAAATGTAAGCAATGGGCAAATTAATTGCTTGTGACAAGAGAGGGCCGACCGCAACAGCCAAGAAAGGGGAGTGGGGAGGGGAGGATGGCGGAGAGAAAATACAGAGTGAATGAGTGTGTGTGTTGCGTGCGTGTGTGTATGTGTGTGTGAGCGAGAGAGAGACAGAGTGAGCATGGGCACATTGGAGAATGATTGACGAGTAAAGTATGTGCAAGTGTGTGTATATGTGCGTGCATTTCATGCTGTTGTTTCAAAATGACATCACTTTTAAGACACATCTGTCTATAAAGGCCGGAAAACTCAACCTGTGATCCTTCCTGTAAGCATTTTACATTTACATTTTTTACATTTTATATTTACAGCGTTTATCAGACGCCCTTATCCAGTGACTTATAATCAGTAGTTACAGGGACAGTCCTCCCTGGAGCAACTCAGGGTTAAGTGTCCTGCTCAGGGACACAATGGTAGTAAGTGGGATTTGAACCTGAGTCTTCTGGTTCATAGGCAAGTGTGTTAACCCCTAGGCTACTACCACCCTAAGCACATCTCCTTCTTTCATTGGACAGCAAAAACAGTAAAAACCCTGAAAAATTTAGTGATTGTTGTAATGTTTAGATCAGGTCAACAGAAAGATATTGTGGAATGTACCCATCAGATTGCCAGACTTTGTGTTTTTTTAAAGAGTAGTCAAAACAGCAGATGCATGGTCAGTACAAACATTTGTTGATTCACAATTACACCAGATATGAATAAGACATTTTGCTAACTCTCACAAAGAAAAAAAAATTATTATTAAAAGAAAGAAATACAAAAAGATTTACTTCTGGTTTAGAGGATATAAAAAGTTATAGGTAGTGTAGAGGTAGTTACGTGTTTATTACACATGTGCTAAATTTATTGACCCAGTGCCTCAAAAACCTACAAAAACGTGTGTGTGTGTGTGTGTGTGTGTGTGTGTGTGTAGAATAACATCTGATTTCTTTTCCTGACCCCCAGCTTCCCCCTTCACTCCTTTGTCCTGCAACTATTCACCTTCTGGTTCTCTCCATCCTGTAAGTTACCCCCCCCTGCATGCCCTCTCTCTGCAGTGTCTGCGGAGGTAAGATGGATAGCGGCAGAACAAGTCCCGCCAGAACGCTCAGTAAAAATAGCCGCCCACTCGTCCTGCAGTGCTTCTGTTCACCTCCGTCTCCCCTCATCCCTCTCTTTCCCCCTCCATCCCGACTCCGCCTTCCTCTCTGGCTCACCTCTGCTCCGCTCCGATTTGTCTTCAGCGACCCTGCGTTTTCTCATGTGCTTTAAAGTCTGCTGCTTCTTCACCCTTCAACTAGCAGCGCTCTCTCTCTCTCTCTCTCTCTCACACACACACACACACACACACACACACACGCATGCACACTCTCCCAGCCACCAATACAAGTGGAGACCAATAAGTGAAAGTGAAAGTGACTGGGCACTGTTATACACATCAAAAAGCTACGAAATCAGTGCCACCTTTTATTTTGATTATTGTGTGCCTTGTGTCACCAGAGTGACTTAACAATCATAGGTGGCAGGGATAGATCTCAAATATAATTATCTGCAAAAAAATTGCGATGAACCCCTGAATAGTTTGGGATCTTTTTTTTTTCTTTAACTGGTTTGTTGAACTAGTTGTCACAGGTTGGAAACATATTAATGTGACACAGAGTTAGTTTGACCATGAGACACACTGCTCAGGAAATCCTGCATGATGAAAGTGAAAGGGGTGGAAGTAGCCTAGTGGGTAACACACTCGCTTGTGAACCAGAAGACCCAGGTTCAAATCCCACTTACTACCATTGTGTCCCTGAGCAAGACACTTAACCCTAAGTTGCTCCAGGGGGACTGTCCCTGTAAATCGCTCTGGATAAGGGCATTTGATAAATACTGTAAATGTAAATGTAAAGTTAAGTGATTGTCATTGTGAAACACTGCACACAGTGACACAACGAAACGTGTCCTCTGCATTTAACCATCACCCTTGGTGAGCAGTGGGCAGCCATGACAGGCAGCAGGGGAGCCGTGTGTGGGGACAGTGCTTCGCTCATTTGGGATTCAAACCGGCTGATTACGGGTCTGTTTCCTTACCTGCTAGGCCACCACTGCCCCAATCAGGAGAGAGCGTGAATTCAGACCCCCACTACCAGAAATGATGCAGTCAAGATTCCCAGATTTGTGGAATTTGGAGGGATCAGCAAGTCAGAGCCTCGCCCTGGGAGAACCGCCATCTGGAACACGGTATCTCCCCTGCCAGGTAAGTATGAAAATGTAAAAATGTAAAAAATGTATATACTTATTACCTGAAAAACGTTGTTATAACACCACTTTTATTTCAACTGTTGCAACTTGCATATGCATACTAATTCAATTATTTTAAATAAATAATTTCCCCCCCAAATCAAATTAAGCCCAATAATCTAAATGAAATCAAATTGCACACACCTAGTTTTAACAAGAGCTGTATAAAGTATGTTAATAAAAAATAAAATCCAAATGAACAAAATAATAAGCAATTACAGTGGGTAAGGAAAGTATTCAGACCCCTTAATTTTTTTACTCTTTGTTACTCTTTGTTGCAGCCATTTGGTGAAATCGTTTAATTTCATTTTTCCCTCATTAATGTACACACAGCACCGCATATTGACAGAAAAACACAGACTAGAAAATTTGAACTATCACATGGTCCTAAGTATTCAAACCCTTTGCTGTGACACTCATGTATTTAACTCAGGTGCAGTCCATTTCTTCTGATCGTGCTTGAGAAGGTTCTGCACCCTCAGCTGTGTTCGATTATACTGACTGGACTTGACTAGTATATTTATAGTCGTCAATTCCAGACCCACACCCGCCACTTTGCCTAGCCTTGTGTTCAGTCTGACTGCTTTCCTGTGTCGTAATGTTTCCCTGATTATGTTCTGGCCCCACCCCGGGTATTTGTTTGTTTGTGCACCTCGCACCTACGTTCTTCCTTTATGATTGCTGGCACTATCACTATCTCTGCTTACATTTACATTTACGGCATTTGGCAGACGCCCTTATCCAGAGCGACTTACAACGTGCTTTCAAGTTACCATCGATGCTTGACTGTCAATCAAGTGTAGGGTATCTCGGTTATGTAAAACAAAGAAAAATTGCAATTTGTGTAACGCAAATTTCCCTCCTATTGGCCTCCGTGAATGTCATCGGAAAACAGGTCCCAGCGCAGAAGGGAATAAACTCTCTAGGGCTCTGCTCTGTTTATCTGACCCCATATTTTGCCGGGTCAACAGCTGAACCGGCGCGGCTGTCGGCAGCATCTGTGAGACCGGATCATGAATATTGCATCAGTTATCTGCAGCTACACACCAAATATACCAAGATATACACATTTGAATTAGGTGTTAATGCATGTTTCGTGGGATTTGCCCATTCGGCTGCATCCGGCAATTCACCTCGTGGTCAGGCCCATTGCCATGCTGATCACATCACACCAACAGGGCGATGAGAGGGTGTGTGATTGATCTTGTAACACTAAAGCCGTGTTTACTCAAGGGTTGTGATCCGAAAAAAGCTGCCAGGTCAAGTTTCTCAGGACGGCTGACCCTGTCCTGGTAAAATTGCCACAAGAATCGACTGCACTCATAAAAAACATCTTTCAGTAACGCATATCCAGTTGCCCAAAATTGACAGCAACTGTCCCTGCACAGAGAAGCGTGTATCATTATAAAAAGCCTATTTATAGAGAGCAATAAAAAAAAAAAGGAATCTGGCCATAAGTCAAATCTCTCTACTTCTCCGTCTGGCATTTCAGCTGGCTGGAAATAAAACAGGCTGGCAGCTGTCCGCCATGCAGGATGCAGGATGGAGGATGGGACATGACTGAAGGGCAGGGACTCAGGACGGGAGAGGTGGACAGAGGTGAGTCCCGTCTGGTGCAAATCAATAACGTATATGAATCTATTATAGTCCTCTACCACACAGTCACAGTGCAAATATCACAGCTCCATCTATTACAGACTGCAGAGGGAGGAGAGCCGAGGATTAGAACGAGGACATATTATGAAGGAGACAGAAAAAGCGCGAGTATAGAATATAGTTTTTTCTTACCCTCAAAATCACTAATTTTCAGGGGTTGACCCTCAGGACTCCCAAGAAGTGAATATGTAGTTAGGAATGTGACAGGCTGGAAATATCACTGCAGTTAAGATGAGACTGAATACAAGCATTACCACTTTTCAGATGTCTTACATTTCATAAAGTATATATATGTTTATTTTAATGTTTCTGTCTATGATGTTGAAACACCCACAGAGCATAAAATATTTCATGCATTTTGAACCTGGAATTGACTTCTGAGGGTTAGCAGATTGTAAACAATAATGCCATGTTATGTTTTTATATGGTGCAGTGCAGTTCAGATAATTTCACCTGACATCTCAGCGATGCTCAGAGAAAAAAAATCTGTTAGGTGCCAGACCTGGCCGAGAGACAGTGGAGAGGCAGGGCCGGCCCATTGGGAATATAGGCAAATGCTAAGGGCGCTATCCATCCAGGGGGTGCCACAAATGGATGAAGAAAAAAAGGATTTCTTAAAGGTCCCCTATTATGAAAATGGCACATTGTGAGGTTATTTAACATTAATACGAGTTCCCCTATCCTGTCTCTAATCCTGCAGTGGCTAGAATTGGCGATAGGTGTAAAGAGCGCTTTGGCCATTCAGAGAGCGGCAGCTCGGACAGTCGGATCTGGAATTTGTCCCCTTATGTCGTCATAAGGGCTGGTAGTAGCCTAGTGAGTAACACACCTACCTATGAAGACCCAGGTTAAAATTCCACTTACTACCATTGTGTCCCTGAACAAGACACATAACCCTGAGAGTCTCCAGGGGGAACTGTCCCTTTAACTACGGATAAGGGCGTCTGATAAATGCTGTAAATATAAATAAGGGGAAATGTAACCTCCCCTTTCACATGCTTTGTCCCCCCTCCCCCCTATTTAGTTAGGTCCTGTGAGACTCTGAAGAACCAATGAGTTAATTGAATTTATTTTATTTTTTAAAAAAACCCTTACATGACTTCCTGTTTGTCGTATAAGCGAACTGTAAATGAACTGTTGATGACGTAATTTCTGCTAAAAGTGTCTGTAAGTCTACACCACGGATGAATTTCAGAAAGATACTTCAGATACAGTATTATATGGCACCTATATAAAAGCAAAAAAAAAAAAAAGTCATAATAGGGGACTTTTTAAGTTAGTTAATCTGACTTGAATATGAAAAGAACAAGACTACATGAATTTACCTGAAACTATGTTCATTAAAAAAGTTCACTTTTGTATGCATTCAGTCCAAGATGGCAGCAAATTAGTTAGCTGTGTGTCACGAGCAGAGCACCCAGGTACAGAATGAAGGTAATCTTATTCACAGGAAGTAACAAAAACAGATGAAGCCGCTCAGGGTGATTCGTAACATCCATAAAGAACGGAGCCTAGTTTGAGTGACAGTGTTTTAGAGAGTGAGGTGCAGGGGCACTTTATACTTTGACTTTGACTCCACCTATTTGCACACCTTCACCCTACCTGTTACATATATTTTATGTTTTAGGTTAAAGACATAAAAGAGTAATATTTGGTTATGTTTGCAATATTTGCATATTGTTCATTGTTTACTTGCAATATTTGCAATAATCTGGTCTGTATCAGTCGCTAAAAGCATTTCACTACATATCATACTGTGTATGTGACAAATAAAATTTGAATTTGAATTGAATTTGAAATGCAGTGAAAGGACAGGGGGCGTGTCTGAAAAATCAGAAGTCCGGGGCTCATAAACGGGTGCAGGTCTGTGGCTGAGAAGACACCCCTGTGACACTGTGTCTATTTGGCCCTTGACCAGAAGACACTAGTGCTGAATTACCTGAGCGACGCCAATGCGCCTAAAGAAAAATCACTCCAAAATGGCACAGCGAGTGCTTTTCTTTGAGAGAACCGCTGCTGTACCTTCCTCTTCTGTGTCTCGGTGTACGGCAGGAATGCCCTGAGTGGATGAGTGAATAAACGCAGGAGTGGATCCTCGGCGGTTAAGAGGTTTTTCAGCTGATGCGCCGCAGCCCCTACTAAACCGCGCCTCTTCCAGCAAAGTTTTTTAGCTGTTGCTATGGAGACGTGGGTGACTGAGCACTCAGGCAGTCATTGTCCGCACTTGAAGCTGTCTCTCATGGAGAGGAGAGAACGAGCGAGCGCTGAGCTAAGGGCTGGACACGTACGCCTGAGAGACTAATAAGAGAGAGAGGAGAGAAAATAACATATATTTATTTGTCCCCCCCATGTGATGCTCTCGTCCAGGGGGGCTTATATTCAGTAATTACAGGTTCAGACTGCCTGCAGGAGTAATCTGTGTAAAAAAAGGAGGAGTATGTGTAAAATATTTACATTTTTTTACCATGCACACTGGTCCAAAATGCACCAAAAGCCATAAATATGATTGTGTGAATTTCCACAATCAACCCTCTAGTTTTTTCTTGTTTTTCTTTGACACTTTTGCAAAACAACATTTACCCATTTACACAAGGATTTACACCTGCACAACAGGCCAGAGCCAGAGCTGTGCCCTCCCTTGGAAAAAAAAGTTTTGTGTGTTTGTGATGTGTGTTTAGTACACTGCTGCTCTGATAAAAGCGAGGGGTGATGATTTAAAAAAAATCCATACATAAACTTTCACATCCACTCAGTTACACTTAAAGTGTATATTGTTGGTATAGGACATGACTATGGAGGTTAAGTGGTTGGTAGTAGCCTATTGGCAAACACACTCACCTATGAACCAGAAGACCCAGGTTCAAATCCCACTTACTACCATTGTGTCCCTGAGCAAGACACTTAACCCTAAGTTGCTCCAGGGGGGGACTGTCCCTGTAACTATTGATTGTAAGTCGCTGTGGATAAGGGCGTCTGATACATGCTGTAAATGTAATGTAAATGTAACTGGTTAATTGTCAGGTATATTTGGCCACACCCACCCCATTGCTGTCCCATTATAACTTTTTTTTAGAATGTAGGGGACCGCAGCATACTCAGATATAATTGGTAACATGACGTCTAAGGACAAATACCCATGAGGCAGGATGCTGCTGAGGCCACCTGTGCAGATCCTAGCTGAGAGTCCCCAGGTGGTGTCCAGTGGAGGTCATGACCCAATCAGGAGCCCCAAAGCCATAGACCAGCAGGGCGGGAAACATGCAGACACAGACTCTGTTTAACCACTGACCCTGAAATACACTGGCCAGGCCCTCTGACCCAGTCTGGACAACGTACACACAGTCAACAAAAAGGACATTGCACACACACACAAACCCCCGTTCTGTGTTCACAACCAGATGCTGTAAATTCACATCGTTTAATGAACATATTCATACCACTCGCACTCTATGCAAGGAATCGCAGAGTGGTGTCTCCGGAGAAGAATCTCTCGGGACAAAAAGGGACGAGCGACACAATCTCAGCTCATATCATAACTCCACAGAGGAGCGTATAACTCAACTCCGTCTGACTCACTCTATCGGACGTCTGAATCTCAGGGCAATCGGAGGATCTTTAATACGTTGCGAATGAGAGACGTGGACATTATTCAAATCCCGTATGGGAGAGAGAGAGACGGGGAGGGTGAAGAATTGAGAGCGATGGAGAGGGAGCGGTGCTACATATTCAACCTGCATTTTCATCTGAATGAGGGTTTCCTGCAGCCACAGCTGGTCAGGAAGGTGGAAATGAGAGCTGAATCACAGCAGCGCTCTGTGGACATGGGGAGAGGTGTGCGCTCGGTCCCGCTGCGCGCATGGAAAAGGAACAGGGCAACGAGATGGAGAGATGAAAGAGGAGGAGAGCAGGGCGCCCTCTGGATGCATCGTGCGACCCCCCCCCTCCCCCACTCAATCCTTCACGAACGGACGTTAATCACGCCTGTTGAAAGAGCGCGCGCTGCCAAGTCCGCCCTCTCACGCCCCAGCGTTCTTTCATCCTCACAATTTAGGTCCGTTGTGTGTCTGTGCCACGGTTTACCCCTGAGGGGAAGAAGTACAGCGATCTGACTGAAGGTGTGAAACTCTTCAAACTCGGGGCAACTTCCTTTTGTGTTAGTTGTGGAAATTTGAGATTATGCAATGCAGTCCATGATGCAAATGGCACTACATAAATTATAAATGGAAAGACTGAATGTAGGCACTAGAATGGTTCAAAAAACGAAATCAAAAACTGGAAACCAACTGTATTCGGGGATGAATGTAACCAAGAACAGAAACGTGTGTCAATCAAATGAATGCATTAGGTGCTAAACAAACAAACAAAAGTTAAAAAAAGGTAGAACATCCAAATAGGTCTATTTAAATTAGGTAAAATGAAAGAAGATGTGAAGAGTAATTAAGAAAATGCTGAGCTCTTGCGGTTTCTTAGGGATTCTGATACCTGCCGATCCTCTGGCAGGTTCATTGACCTTTGACATCACTGTCCGAACCCCGGGAGTAATGAGGCCAGGGTCAGAGGACCTGTGAGACCTTGACAGTGTTTACTGACACATCTTAAATAACACTATTTCTTGTCACAATTTACTATTGATGACTAAAGGACTAGGAAAACAAGCCAAAGTGATGTCTGCACTGAATCAGATTTCGCACCCCTTACCTTGCATTTATAATGTAAACAGATTATCTGACCTTAGCTGTCTTTACTTTTCCCAGTATTATATTAAATAAATGACCCTGAGAGAAACAACCTACTGAGCACGACTGCTTCTGAACTGCTTTCATCTGTCTGGTTTTGCCTCATGCATGAACAAGTAGATGCTGTAAACACTGCCCCAGTCAGCTATGAAATGAAAAAGTTCCCTGGCGTCCCCACCTGCCTACTCTGCCGAACCATCAACCATTGTTTAATAACTTTAACCATTCTTCCATCGTTATAACTGGTTATGATTGTACAAATATAATAAGACAAATGGAACACTGTCATGGGTATTGTTTTGTGTTATGCAACAGTGTTCATTACATTTTCAGAGTTCTGTTAATGACCTGAAGAATAAGAGGCTGCATGTCTGTAGCTTTAGCCGGGACCGGAGGAGAACCTGAACTCTATTACAATACACAGCTTTAGGTGTGAGATCCTGCTGAAAAATGCATAGACTGTGTGTGTTTTTGTCAGGTAGATCAAATAAAGCTCAGAATAACGTCATAAAGGGGAGGTCAGTTTGTGTGTGTGTAAGAGAGAGAGAGAGAGAGAGAGAGAGAGAGAGAAAGAGCTCTATCATCAGGCTGCACATTGCCAGAGTCCCTGGGAGCAGCTCTGAGTCAGGCTCATTTATCTGTGTGTGTCTGTGTGACCTGATTAACAGGACACTCCAACGGGACTCTGCTGGATGTCTGTGGGAGGGGCTTTGCTCTGTCAAGGGCCCCCACCACAATGTGTGTGTGTGTGTGTGTGTGTTTTAAAGCACTTTTTGAGAGTAAAGACTGGGAGAGACAAAAATAATCAACAAAAGAACCTTTATGATCTGTATGGCTGTTAAATTTTAATGTATCACCGCCCAGATCTCACATTGTGCCCATATGGACATGAAATGGAAGTGTGTGTGGCGAGTGTGCATGTCTAAATGAAAGTGTATTGAAGAAGACGAGGCAGTGTATAAGTGTCTTGCAGTCAGAATGCATGAGGTTGATTAGAACAGGCTGGTGGTACGACCATGCAGATCATTCGTGGTGTCCATACAGGTGTTAGCGTCTCACTGCGATCAGTTCTGTTGGTCTCTCCCTGCGGCCTGTGGGTAAACGCAGCCTTGTGCTCCCCTGTGTCAACACTGCTTCAGGTGCAGGATGAAAAGGTACACAGCTGAAGGCTACACTTCATATTAGACACACACACACACACACACACACACACACTAAACCATAACACCTCCGACCATAAAAGCCTGCAGTTGTTTTGTGGTACAATGTCGGGTGTGGCTCTGAGAAGGGTGTTGTTTAATGTGATTACAGGAGAGTGCAAATATGCATATGCGAGCATCCAAATTCAAATTCAAATTTTATTTGTCACATACATAGTCATATATGGTATGATATGCAGTGAAATGCTTTTTGCGACTGCTACAGACCACAGTATTGCAAATGTTGCAAGTATACAATGCACCAATATGCAAATATTGCAAACATAACCAAATATTACACTTTTACGTCTTTAACATAAAATATCTGTAACTGGTAGGGTGAAGGCGTGCAAATGAGTGAAAGACAATGTTTAAAGAAAAGAGCCATAAAAAAAGAGCAGTAAAGTAAAAAGCGCAAAGATTTTGTGCAAAGTGATTTGTGCAAAGTGATTTGTGCAAAGTGTTTTGTGCAAAGACTCCAGAGTGATTGAAGATGAACGTGCTGGAGTTCTATGTACTGTTGTTGTTGAGAGCTCGGACAGCCTGCGGGAAGAAGCTCCTCCTCATTCTCTCTGTGTTGGACTTCAGGGAGCCAAAGCGCTTCCCTGTTCGCAGCAGAGAGAACAGTCCATTGTTGGGGTGGCTGAGGTCCTTCACTATCTTCCTGGCCCTGGTACAGCACCGTTTGCTGTAGATAGATTGAAGGTCAGGGAGCTTGGCCTTCCTTGTGGGTAGGTGGTGCTACGTGTCAGTAAGATGTGATGTGATGTGGGGCTAAGTAAAATGTGATGCTTCCAAGTTCATCAGATTGCCTTTTTACCCACTAGGCAAGCTGGCATCAAGTAATCTACAAAAACTGGAATCTTGAAAGGCAAGAAATATTAACAAGAATTTACTGACATAACTTTGACCTTCCTGGCAATCCCTGGATGCAGCTCACACTGCACTTCATCTGTGACCTGACTTGACCTGTACTGACCTTGCTGAGCCTTGGTTCTACTCACGTTTCCTTGCCACTGTTGCTCACTAGGGGCCATGAGCACTGTTCTAATGTACATTATAAAAATCGCTGTACAAATAAAAATGTATGGATTGATTGAGCTACATGTGCATACGTATGATAAATAGTCTCGTTTTAGAATCTCTGTATATAGGGGGAAAAATCTCACTGTATTGTCATATACATTTATTTCTTAAATAGCCCATAATCACATACAGTTTGTCTCAATGGGCTTTGACTGGCCCTGCAGTTGACTGAAAAAGAACAGCTTTACAGGGTCAGTATGATACTTCAGGTAAAGAGAATACAAATGAATTAGGTAACTTTTCTGAGTGGATTGAAAGAGTCAAACACCTGCAGACACTGGGTGACGTTGGGCCGACGGGTGTGACATGGGATCTGTGGATCCTGGACTGGGATCAGGGCATCTGACAGCGAGCGATAAAGAGCCACGTCGGCCCCTATTTGTCCGAGGGCATCAGGTGCTGACGGAGGATCAGTCGGGCCCTTTCAGTCAAGGTGAGGAGCCTCAGATTTCCAATTATCTCCACTGCCCGGCCACTCTCCCTCTTTGGCGGTGCATTTCCATGACAATCGGCGGGGTGTCTCGCTTTGGCTGCAGGAGTCACGTGACTCCGTCTGGGGAGATGAGAGCAGGGATTGACACAGAGAATGGAAGAGAGGCTCTGCCACTCAAGTTGAGTTTTTTTTGGTCCACCACCATAGTGTCTGTAAATTTGGTGTTAATGTCACGATCATGACATGTTTGATGATTGTCATGCAAAAAATTGCAATTAATGATATCCTTTTTGATCAATAATGCACTTTCAATATACACCTCAATTGCACTGATCCCAGGATAAACATATAAATCAAAACAGCAAAACACTCCTTGTAAAAAATTCAAGACACTGTAAATAACTGAATTGAACAATTCTGAAAAAATAATTCAGCTGAAATAATTGCTTTAATTATGTAGACTAATAATTGTAATGACTGTGACAGACCAACATATTAGAATGTGTAACTATGTGTGTATCATTAGTAAACAAGTTGTAACTTTTATCTTAAGGAAAAAATGAAAACACACACAGACACGCAGCCCACCAACCACAAACAGGATCCGTAACCTCCACTTTTCTAATCTGTCTCTTTAGGCCACCATTGATGGTTAGATAGCTAAGGCCCCTCTCCTACCCCCTCTTCACAGTACTGGGAAGAAAAAATAGAAGAACCAGACACATTCCAACTGCATCACCATCCATCACACCCCCGTGGCCAATCACTCACCATGCAGGCGGAGCTATGTGGCCAATTAGTTGAGGTTCCTGGTGAATCCAGCACAGGCTGTTTACTGGATACTAATACAGGTTGATAGATGAGGCACGAGGTCTGAGCTCCTGGGAGGTAACTAAACACGCTGTCCTAAACACACACACACAATTTCAAATTCACACACACACACTTCTTTTTCCCCTCACATATCCATTTACACACATCTCTTGTACACACACGCACGCCTCTTTGCACTTCCCCCCACACAGTCATCAGGATTGGTATTAGACAGAGATACAAGAGGTACTGTATAAGTGCTGTGTTCTCACTCCATGTCCCAAAACACACACACACTCACACACACACTCAGGTATTGGCCCACACATAGCCTCTCGACGAGTGCTTAACATGCAGAGTCAAGCGCGGTTATTAGCAGTTACACTCCTTTTTTTAGCTGCTTTCCCCCTATCTGCAGTATTTCTATTAGCTCTCATTACGCACGGCGTCTCGTCTGCAAAAACCAGCGTTCCTAATTAAGCGCTGCAGCCAAGCAGTACTGACAAGGTAAACAGCCAGAGAAACAGCCGCGTTTTAAAGCCAGAAAGAAGCAGATGAGTTGATCTTTTCTGCCATAAGGGCATCAGCACTTCACTCAGGCTTTTACAATACAATACCATTGCTATAAATGACCAAGTCTGCATAATAACATTTGGATAAATTAGATCAAAATAATGGCCTCTTGTAATCTTGTACAATGTATTCTAAAATTCATCGGGGCAGTGGTGGCCTAGTGGTTAAGGAAGCGTCCCTGTAATCAGAAGGTTGCCGGTCATGGCTGTCAAGCCTGTCATGGCTGCCCACTGTTCACTCAGGGTGATGGGTTAAATGCAGAGGACAAATTTCACTGTGTGCACCGTGTGCTGTGCTGCTGTGTATCACATTTGACAATCTCTACACTTTAAAAAAAATAATCAAGAATCACAGAGCAGCACTGTACAGACTGAGGTCAAGATAAAAAATATTTTGTTCCTTACAAATCATGTCATAATACTAGATCTCAGGAAAGAGTGACATAGATTTAAATTCTGAACAAGTTTGAATGAATAATTCCAGGCAAGACCTGTTTAATTTCATTTTGTCTGAAACATATAATATATAATGCACTGTTAGCCTATTTATATAAATGAATTTTCTCTCCCAAGTTGTGATACTGTGATGCAAAAAGTGCAAAGAGTTTAAAGGGGCTTAGATGAAAAATACAATATAATATAGAGTGCTGACCAGGTTTCTTCAAGACAAATCCAAATTGTGTTCAGATGTCCAGCTAGTTACTGACTGAGATAGGCTGATTCTCTTTCATAAAATGTGACCAATTGCATTATATGTTGTGAATGGTGTGACTATATCTCTAGAATGTGTGGAAAAAAAACATATCCACCCACCTCAGAAAACTCATCTTGCAACACGGCACAAAACTCAGTATTCGGCAGCCAGTTTTAATGTTGAGGCTGACACGCTTTTTGACAGAGTCATGCCCCTGACAGACTCTCGCTCTCAAAACAGATGAACTCATCAGTGCCTTCAGGTTGTGGTGGGGGGAGGATATGACCTCTACTGTGCCTGGGTGTGGAGGGCCAGCTGCTTGGTCAGTCTGGAGCTGAAAGTCCCCCATGGTCCAAAGGGTCTCTTTCTGCTCCAGGCCAGAATGGCCTTGTGCACAGCTGTCAAACAGATGATGTCGCGGAGCTCCTGGAACCAAAGTGCTACGGCGCAATCTTGACACAAAAGCCCCCAAAGCCTGCAGAGGGCAGTATGCTGAGGCAAAATCACTCACACAGTGTGCGCCTTTTGGTTTTTGGCTTCACCCAACTTTGAGTGCTGGTTACTAAGTCCTTACTGAGCCACAGCCTTTGGCTCCAGAGCCTGAGAAGACACAGGGTGAGCTGCCAAAGCCGGAGAGCAGCATACTGCAGCTTTCCCTGGGCTGCCATCGCCATGGCAACTGGGACCCGTAGCCTCTGGAACGTCCCCGACAGCTCTGGCACACTCCGGGTCGCGGCGTGGTGCACTGACATCGGAGTAAAAGTCAAAACATGTGACCGCTTCTCTCGTGGCACTTTCATAAATCGACAAACTCCCAAACTCTCCGTCCACCGCGTCCTTCACGAGTTCTTGCTGTGAGCCAGTGTAGGAGTTTTTTTACTTTTAGGGGGGATGAGGGAGGAGAGGACAGTGGCGAGAGATTGATTTAGCACACCGCTGTGAGGTGCAGTTATTTTATTAGGGTCAGGGGGTGTTAAGAGCGCGATTCAGAGGCGGTCATTCATTTTTAATGGCGGCGAGAATGACACAGTGATTAATCGGCGGAAGGGCGAGTGGACTCGGCTGCACTGATTTAGCATTGAGGTGAATGGCACAACCTATTGATCATGCGCTGGGGGAATGTGGACTGAACCATTGATTTTGGTTGGGGGGGGGTGAAGTAAAAAAAAAAAAAAACCATTGATTTCTGCGGGGCGTGTCCTTTAGTTTGGATTTGGCGCATGGCACGACTTGAATGAGTCTGCGAGCGATGGGCTTGAATGGCAACGGCTATCGACAAGGCATAAGTCAACTCGGAGTGGCACATCGATTCTGAGCAAAGGACAAGGAGACAAAGGTGGTCGTGATTGATTCCCTTTGGGTTTGACTGAAGGGTGGCTGCTTTAAATGACACTCCATAACCGGGAAAATGCCCCAGGGCACCACTACAGTCATCATCAGAGAAACTCCGGCTACACGGGGGGATTAAAACATTAAGGGGAGGCATTAAAGCAGGGACTTCCCGCCGCCTGGCTGCAGGTGGCATTCCCAAACATTCCCAGGTGTAGACAGCTTGGCTGAAGCCATGGTGGGACACATTTAAGACCATCAAGTTGACAGATTCGCAGTGGAGGCCCATGAAAGCTTGCAGAGAGAGTTTTTACCCAGCATGCAGCATTGGGGAATTTGGCAAGGGAAAAGAAATAGGATAAATTCAACATTATGCATTTTTTGTTTGCGTTTGTACATTGTACAATGCACACTGGATTGCCTCCGTCTTTATGTAGATTTCTGGAATGTCTTTTGCTTTTTGATGTAAATTGTTTTTAGCTCACCCCACAAAAAATTGCAACGCCTGTGCAATAACGCAGGAGTGCAAGGTCACAACTTATATATTTATTTTGTCACCCCCCCCAAAACACAAAGCACTCCTATTACTGAGCATATTGATTAAGACAAACGCTGCTTAAATGGGAATATCGACGTTCCCGCTGCACCTTTTCTGCTGAACGATGTGTTTCTCAAACATTCCGTCTTTCATCTAATATCTGTTCATCGACAGGAAGCTGTCGCTCAGTCCCCGCTATGAAAATGAAGTGCTGGATGTGGCTGCTATTTCTGCTCCAAATCCCCGGGCCCTCCGGGCCCGACACCGGATCCACTGGCAAGGTGAGAATCGAAATGGATGTCGCCTTTTGTAATCCTGTATCACTCGTGGCAGCGATGTTTAAAAAACGGGACGCCGCCTTTTCCACACAATTTGACCTGATCCTTTAATCCTTCAAATGAATGTGGGGGTTTTGTTGCACGATCAATGAGATCCTCATACACTGAACTGATTAGAATCTTATCATCACTGGGACGTACCAACAGCACCCGATTCCACGGGTTGAAACTATACGTTAGGAAACTCGCTGATTGATGCAGATGTACAGAGTGTGACAATCAAGTGTTCTTTGATTTTGGCCTGTACGAGACACCAGTTAATGGGGGTAAAATGCTCCTTTCATGTGTCTTCAAAGTGACACGGATCACTTAATCAAATTGCCTAACGATTGGCTCATTGACCGTTCGGAGGTAGGGCCCTGTGCCGTTGGGGCGGACGGAGAAGGAGCTCTTGGGCGGAGGGTTGTTACGCTGGGCTGAGTCGGCGAGCATGTGGACGCAGGCCTGCCCACAGGAAGCAGCCCAGACCCACGCCCTGCAAGAACCTCTGTGGGAGAGAGAGAATGCAGACGCGGGTCGATGCGACAGTGCGCCGTGCCGATCAATCCGGATTAGCGAGCCGCCAGGGGGGCGGAGCGCCGCGGGGCTGAACTCGTTCCTGTGCAGACAGGATGCGGCCGGCAGGGGGCAGCTGGGGGAGGAGGAGCTTTGTGTTGGAGATGAAGCCTCCCAGCGGGGGGCGGATAACAGCAGGTAGAGCAGAGGGAGAGGTGTGAAGCCACGGAGGCGGCTGAGGCTTAAGAACCGGAGAAGGGGGGGTGACCGAGAGAGTTGCGTTCAGCAGCCAATGACTTAATGTCATCCAGGCAGCACATCTGTCAGCAGGGGGGGGTGGGGGCGCCGCCAGGGGAATAAAAAAAAAAAAAAACCTACAAAAAAGAAGGCGGGGGAGAGGCGAAAGCCTGAAGCTGCATTCAGAGCGCGAGCCCGGCCGGCGTGGGGCCGAATGTGGTTAGGAAGCCGGCGGAGCGGGTTAGGGGGGATATAACAGTGGGGTCTGCAAAGAGTGTGAGGCATTAGCTGAGTTAGGAGTTGTTGCTGAAGAGATTTTAAGACCACTAACTGTCGCATTTGCCGGTCCTTCGGCGTGGCGGTGAGCCAGAGCAATCCACTTATGCCCACCTGCCTCGCCCCCCAGGGTGCCGCGGCGAGCCGGAGCTGCACACCCCGTCTCCTGCGGAGGTGGGCATCCCATGGTGTCTGGCAAGACGGCGGGGGATTATCCACTCGCGTGAAGAAGGGGAGAGAATAGTCATCAGGGCTGGCAACTTACAGGCGGCGATCTCCTCCCCTCCCCTCACGCTGAGCCTCAAACTCCCGGCCAATCAGAAGCAGCGCTGCTCCCTCTTGCATAAATAACGTTTTTTTTATTATAATAAGCAGTGAGTTCATGGTTTTTATTAACCCCCCAGTGATCGATCTGAAAGCTGATATGCATCCATCCCAGTGCACACGACTGAATCCAGGTGCATCACCCGAAGACAAAGAAATGTATTCTGTTTTTTAAAAAAAAAGCTAAATCTGGGATGGCACCTGTGTGGCACTTGTTGCTTTTATCCCGCGGCGCACTCGAGTGCCACACAGGAACCACTTTTTAACCAAAATCCATCTCTCCCAGCTCACCCCACGCACATCAGACCTCACACGCTGCCTTCAGCGCCTCTTCGACAGGCTTGGACCAGCCCTCATTATCCCGCCGCTCGGCTCGAAACGCGGGACGCTGATTAATTATCGTTCGCCGAGCTTGATGGCGGGTCAGGCCAGGGGGATGCGAGGGGTGCACAGTCGGCCACAGCGAAAGTGCAATAAACATTCGCCATGACGACTTGCTGCGCAAACTGTGGTCATTAACAGAAATGAGAAGTGCTAGACTGGCCACTGTCACATGGCATGAATTAAGGGAAAATCCATATGGACCCTTATTACAGAGCCAGCAAAACACCAATTATTTATTTATTATTGAGAAAAACAGGCAAACAGCACTACTGATCTGGTCTTTGTCTTTAATTAACTAATGGGAATAAACCACATCTACAGTAAACTGAGATGCAACATTCTTAATTAAATGAGCAAGAATCAATACGCAAGTAAGTAAATAAAATTAGCCAATATAAACCTTTACATTTTTATATGCAGAATGATGCCGCCTTTAATCTTTTTATTTAAACTGAATGGCTGAACCTCCTCCTTATCACTGTATGGACTCTTAATGTTATATGCGGTGTTAAATACTGTTTATACCAAAGTTTTATATGGTATGTACTCTTTTACAATATTTTACACTAATTTACACTTTTTTTAGAATGCTTTTACATCATTTTATACAGTTTTAATGTAGTTTTTAATCTGTTTTATACAGCCTATACTGTTTTGCCTACCTCTTCAAATTATACTGTGTTTTTTTTTTACTTAAAGCCAAACTGACTACCCATGTCCAGCCCACTCATTATTTTAAACCCTCCATTATTATTCGCACATTTTCCCAGCTTTATCATTCATTGTTTCAGTAATTTGTCATCCTGTCTTGTCCCAGGTTTGCACTGTCACGTCTTATTTATGTCTTTGCTTTTTCAACCCACTGTGGGCTTGTGTGTGACCGGGCGGACAAAAAGACAGTCTTGAATCTCTTGAATCATAAAGCCAAGGAAACATCCTGTGTGCTGTAGCATTTGGATGCACATCTCACTCTCTCTCTCTCTCTCTCTCTCTCGTCCACTATATTTTTATTTCTTCTCTCTCTTTGTGCATGGTCTTGACCCCGTCATACAAGCTGTTCGCCCGACAGGTCATCAGCAACTGGTGCTTCTTTGTGCCTCATTATTTCCTTTACTTATGTCTATTTTCATGGGTTTAAAAAAATTGGCCTTCAGATTTTTGACTTTCCTGTATCACCGCACACTTGGCACTGGGGTCGAACTGACTGAGGTTGAGTGTCACTGTGAATTTGAAGTGGCAAAATCAGTATTTTTTTTTTTATTTTTCATTCCTGTTCCTGTCAGGTGCACAAAGATTAATCCCAATCCAGAGCAAACTGGATTAAGTCCTGTCACTATCACCACTAATTGGACGCTGTCTTTCGTGCGGTTGGGCCGTGGACTACGCCCAAGCCATATAAATCCCAAATCTGCTGCCGGCTGGTGGGAGCTGAAGCCAAAGATGGTGGGTGCATGTGTGTGTGTATGTGTGATTAATAGGCTGTGTGTGGCTGATTTAACACAGAGGGATCGAGCGAGGAGAAGCTGGTTCTGCCCGGTACGGACCAAGTCTCGTGGGAGGGCTATATGGAAATGTGCTCGCATACACACACACACACACACACACACATATACACACACATGCAATAAACACACATATAAATATATGACAACACACACACACATATAGAGATATAAATGGAAGAAAGGAGCACACACACACGTACGCTCTAGTTTCCCATGGTGACAGGCAGGACACAAGGAGTGTGACTCACTAAAGACCGACGAACAAAACAAAGTGGTCATTCTTATCGATCCCCTCGTCACAATCAGAAACCCAATGCCCAGATTAAACCGTCACCGAGGATCTCTTGATAATTGGTGAGGATGGGCGAAGCCGTCCCTCTGTGTCTGTGATGGAGCGGAAACACAACTCGCGTCGCTGAAGAGGTAATTGTTCTAATAATTCTACAATGCCCATGATAAATGGAGTGAAAATATTGGATTTGCCAGTAAAAGAAAAAAAAAAAAATATTGTCCCTCATCTAATTGGCAGTGTGGCCGTGTAAAAGAGCGGTGATTGATGAAGATCATCATGTTGTTGGCTTGTGAGCGTAGAAGCAATGTGATGAGCAGAATGTGTGGTGAAGAAGCAGAGTGTGTGTGGTGTTTTGTTCCCGCGACAGGTGCAGTCACAGAAAATGAGTAAGAGAAACCATAATCACAGCAGGTCTTGTAAAAAACAATCCCACTTGAGAGCAATGAAAATATAATTAATACGCATTTGTTTCTAACATGAATACCTTTTATAAAATATCAGTGGCATTGCATGTTTTAAGAGCCCTTGATGACAAAGTGAAAGTGAACACTGCAGCACACAATGAAATGTGTCCTCTGCTTTTAACCCATCACCCATGGTGAGCAGTGAGTAGCCATTAAAGGCACGCAAAATTTGCAATTGGTATATTTAAATAGAAGAATGTCTAAGACAAAGCTACTCAGTTTCTTGTGAGTGAATGTACACTAGCATTGGAAGTTACTGCGATGCATGTGGGAGCCACCTAAAATCTTGCCTAGGGCTCCGAATTTCTTAGGTACCACTCTGCTGAAGAGGAAGTCAGTAGGTGCTAGTAGTTGGAGGTTTCTACACATCTACTCACTTTATTGGACTATTCTTTTTATAGTGTGGATCAAAACAAGACACCCAAAGGAGATAAAATTGTAAACAAATCTATACGCTTCATTTTTTAGTCTCTTCAAAGCAGTGTGATACCAGCCTTTCACACGCTCGGCTTCTCTCAAGCACGTTAAGTTTAGACAACAGCGGATGCTTTTCCATTCACTCGCGTTAATGAGAAACTCACCAAGCTGCTTACGTTGATGAAGAGTCAAGGTAAAGAGAGGCGACCCTGAACAATCTGATTCATGTAACACATAATGTAACATTAAATATGTTTCATGTATTGGACTGGATTAACCAAACATGTAACAAAGGAGTGCAGGAGGCAGGAAGAGACGAGGACGGGGACGCAGAGAGAAACGATCAATCAAGCGAACGAAAGAAAGCACTGATTGGACATGGCCTCGTCTTCTTTTCGTCACTTCAGTCGCCATCGACCGGCAGGTGCGTGTGCGTGCGTGTGAAAAAAAAGGCGAGGTGTTTCAATATCTTTTTCCCAACTGTGTGTTGACAGTCACAATGAAACGCTTACAAAAGCGTTTATCAGAACACAGCACAGCTTCTGCCTCAGAACAAACCCAGATTTGTGTCGACAAGGTCATCTCACCCCTCCACTCCTCTACTGACTGAGAGGGGAAGATAAAGATGCCTCTGCGGCGGGTTTCGCTGCCTCCCAACTGCAGTCAATCAGAGTGTAGATACCACAACGGGTATGACACGCGGCCCGGGTTATTTTTCTGCTGTGTCATGGTCTCGGCGCATTTCGCCGTGGTTAAGAACGAGCAGCCGTGCAGCTGGCATTAAC
Organism: Denticeps clupeoides; assembly: GCF_900700375.1. Lineage (NCBI taxonomy): Eukaryota > Metazoa > Chordata > Actinopteri > Clupeiformes > Denticipitidae > Denticeps > Denticeps clupeoides. Next base: position 10,010,361 of record NC_041724.1, read on the forward strand.
ACGGAGCTCAGCAATGGGAGCTGGGGACTCGTGGCGGCTCGACAAGAATGCCCGGTAATTGGGGACATGTTACATTTTCAGAAACTCAAAAAAGTTTTAAGGGAAAAAAATAAAAAGAAAAAACATGTGGCACATTTTCCTCAGTTAGTGGAAGGACAGCTAATAGAGGACAATCACTAATCACAGGCAAAACACTACAAGCTAAAGCGGCACATGTACCTTTGCTGATGTACGCCAAAAGAGGCCGGATTTCTTTACCGCACCAGCAAGTGAAGACACGTCCAACGAGAGCAGATCACATAACATTGATAATTAAAAAAAAAAAAAAAAAAAAAAAACAGAAGAAAATGTTCAGAACAGCTAGTAACACAATTCAATAGCATAGCTAGCATATCAAAAACAGCATTTCTAGTATAGCAATAAGATTTTACTGGCCATTAAAACAATAATGTGTAATAGACAATGATGAGTAATGATAAATAATGATTATGGCCAGCTACAGTATATGGGGTCATAATCCTTTTTCATTATTATTTAAATAAGAACATATTTATAACCAAATTAATGTTCCTCTCGTGATATAGATATTGTTTTAATGTATTTGACCTCCATTCCTGTTTGGTAGGATTTCTGAAAGTAATGCGCCCCTTGAAAACATGGTGCCCACCAAGCCCCTGCCTGGGAGGACACTTTGGCAGAGCTAAAAGAGACCGACCAATCAGCACATAGATCTGAAGTTCTTATCTGAAATGGTACTTTTCAGATCAGATCGGGCCATCTCTAACATAAGCCATCTTAATGTCATAAATTCTGTGATTGTGAAAATGTTATGACATCATTAATCTGATGCTGTCAATTCTGCTCCAATGGTTGTCTGTCTGTCTGTCTGTCTGTCTGTCTGTCTGTCTGTCTGTCTATCTATCTATCTATCTATCTATCGATCGTATCACTTACTGAAGGGAACATCACCATATGGATCCTCCTCCTCCTCTTCCTCTAGAAAAGCTTTAGATTAATAGAAATGAAAAAAGACAGCATTAAGAGCAAAGATACAGAGAAAAAAAAACATGCTCAATCAGCTTTTATCCGACTGTGATAAAATGCCACCAACTTTCCATTATAAAATCTACAGGCTCAGCCATTATTTCTGGACAGCATTACCATCCTCTCCCTGCCCCATCCAAAATGATTAAGAAGACTTTCCGCCGTGTCACTCTGAAGTTTCCCTTCTAATTTGCCCCTCATATGCATCCATCGCTCGCTCCCATCACACACTCATTACCCCACCATCAAGATACGTCCGCTTCGCTCTTCTTATTTACCATATTATTTTCTTTCAGATTGTATTCATGTATTTTTTATTTTTTTATTTTCTCGTTGGCATTATTCTAAGGACATTTTGTTATTCAGGCGGCTGGAGGGGGGAGCCTGGCAGAAACAACAGGCTCAAAATGTGGCGCGAGCTCCGTCCACCCTGCATTTCGGTCTGATGGACGTCTCGTGGGCGGCCGGCTAATGACATCTAATTGGGCCGGAGCGTTAGCGATTGTGTTCGTCTCAGAGCATTCTGCTCAGCGTGTCTCCCGTCATCAAAACAGATCATCGGCTATTATCCTGTTCTGTTAAAGCCTTTATCTAACCAGGTGAATCCGCCGAGGGCCTATTCTTGCGCTCTGGCGTGGTGTTGGGATGTCAACAGAGACAGCAAAAGGACAACAAAATCAATTAATTTCCGCGACCGGGGATCGCCATCTGCCATGAACGTACAGATGAGCTGGAAGTCGATTCGCCCATGAGAGGGGATGAGAAACGGATGCACAGACATGGGAGAAAGCGAGGGGTGCGGGAGACGGAAGTGACTGATCGCTTTTCACACATGGTTAGCTGAGTATGGAGAACAGAGGAGCCGGGAAGGGAAAGGTTCCCGGGAAGGAGGGCCGCGGCCGGCCGACAGCTGGGAGAGGAGAGGCGTGGCTGCCAGACAGCCCCCCCGCCCTCCCACCCCAACAACAAACAATTAGAGCCAAGCCACCGCCATCCATCTCTGTCATGCCGGCGACAACTACACAGCGGCACTCAGAAGTGACACGCCACTCCACACACCGCGCGCGGGGAGAGCGAGAGAGGGGCGTAAAACTGTCCGACTGTAACCATGGCGCCGCGATTCCAAAACACACCGAAGCAGTGGCGTAACCATGGCAACAGAATTCTTCCACGCCACGGCACTGTGGCCACGTGGACTCACCTTCGCACGCACCTTCACAGCACGGCGAGGCCCCGACTGCAGGCGCATGATTAACCCCGTTAGAAGCCATCATTCGCCGCGACCAGTGACTTTTAATAATTCACTAAGAATTGTTTCACTTTAGATCAGGGATTTTAAACGGTTCAAAGGACAAAAACTAATTAAATTTTATGATGAATGTAAACAAAAATCAGAATCTAAATTATTTCATCATACTAAAATGTAGATAACTTGCAAATAACATTATTTATCATTCCAATTAACTTTTCAATTAGAGTGATGCCCCCTCTTGGCCACGCCAACAAAACCTCCAGCAGCAACTCCAATTATGTCTCCTATCCAAACACTGGCCAGATGCAAACATGCTTCAGACACAGCCCAGGGTGGGCGCCACAAACACATACACACACACACACACACACACACACACACACACACACACACACACACACACACACACACATATCTATTGTCAATTTAGAGTCACCAAGTCACCAAATGTACATGGGAGACAGCAATGTCCACTACAAAAAGTTACAAACTTGGAGGTGTGAGGCCACCTCGCCTCACTACGCAAGGCCACTTCGTTCACAGCTTTGGGTATTCAGTGTGGAATCCTGAGAAGCTGGTGAAGACCCACACCCAGCACATGGGGAGCACGCAAGCTCCGCACACACAAAGCCAGAGCCCATATTCGAACTCATGAAGACACAGGCAAATAATGTTATGGATTATATTAGTATAAAACAATGTGTGATTTATGCATTAAATGAAAAGCACTCCCTATTAATCTAAGTGGCTGTGCTTGAATAATCAGAACAGCATTCATGGCTGTTAATGATATGAGGTCACAGAAGGACACATGCATAACATAAAGTTTAATAATGACGCAGCCCTACTGTGTACAGGTACGGGCAAAAACGAATCACTTGTTTGTTAGGGGAAAGAAACATCCGTTACAAGGTATTACTTTTTTTTATGGCTGCAGCTTAAATATTGTTCTTCATGTAATTGCTGTAATGAGAATTGTAAATTGCCATGAAAAGAATGATTCATGTGAATTAATCAAGACCCTCAACCAAAAGCAAACCGGCGCCACAGCAACCAGTGGTGGGCGGAGACTGGGTTGCGGTGGAAGTCTGACACCATTAACTCCATCCACTGGAGGCCTGTCACGGGCTTACGAGACTCAAGAGACTCCTGAAGAAAATGACATGGATCTTAGAAAAGAGAGAGAGAGAGAGAGAGAGAGAGAGAGAGAGAGAGAAAGAAACACATCAAAAACTATTTTATTACATGCCGCCCCCGTCCTGGCTGTCAGCGTACGGCTGACATTTGCTGACTCCATTACGATGTAAACTACCGCTTTCTAATCGGGCCGGGCCGCATCATTGGCGTGCTGCGCGTGGCATGATAAGTCATTATTGCAGGGTAAATTCTCAATTAGCGCAGCGGTTGCCGCGGTCAGCACATTTTTTCCGTAAAGCGCCGTTCTGTGATATTGTAACACCGTTATTGTTCCCTAGGAGATGCCCAGGAGGGGGCCACTATGCAAATCAGCCCGGGGGCCCGACGGGCGGTGCTGTGCTAAGGTACGGCCATAATAATTACAGTCAATAGTGGTGGTGGAGGTGGTCGGGGGGGGGGGGCTTCGATGGAGAAAATGCAGACCATCAGGGGAAAGGAAGTCCATTAGCTGAGCCAAAGAACAGCTTTATGCTAAATCAGTAAGGCTAACTTCACACTGACATGCAGTGGGCTGTCTAGGCTCTGCTCCTCACCCAAGTACATGGTCAATAAGGGTTAAATACTGTATGGTTGTACCGTTCTTATTAGCTTGGAGGTTACGGGACACTACAAAAATGACACCACATCAATACATTTAATGCACAGAGGCAATTACAGCAGGCAGGAAAATGGGAGAGCAGGCAGTTGTTTTTATTTCGTCACCGAGGTGACGTTTTGAGGGGCCGACGCTCCTCTGCCAAGTGACCTTGTCTTGTACAAACTCCGGGATTTACCAAGTCGGTGCTATTTGAACACACATTGAACAGAAATAAAGTCAGTGGAATGGAAGGACGAAGATGCACTAAACCGGCCGGAGCCGGAAACATTCCGATGTCACCGGTGGAGAGCGAGGGGCTCAGGGACCATTTAATGACTTCACATTAACAGAGGGTGAGAGAGGTTGATGGCAAGTAGTTTTTTGGGGACATAATAAACTCAACGGGAACAGCTTACAATAGGAGTCAAGATGTACACAAAATACTGCAGCTGCCCCCGACTCATCACTCTGAAGACCATTCTGTGCCGTCTGATGCAGCCAATGAAGTGCTGTATTTGCAAGAATGGTGCCCATATGACCAGTATACAATACCTCACTATTGTTAATATCACTGGCTGCAATGAACAAGGCCATCGCAGGCCTAAACAAGAAACCTTTTACATACCAGCTGCAGCATAATGGAATTTTAAAATCAATCTCAATCACATGATCCATAGACTTTCAACAGCACAGTGCTTGATATACAGTAGGTGATATACGAAACATAATGGGCCCATATTTTGTGGCAGTGTAGTAGACATAGCACACTGTTCGCTGTTCGCTGATGTGAGATCATGTATCGACAGTTACTAGTGTTTCATTAGATAAATGTTCAGTTATCTTTAGTGCGCCCAAATCCTGATCTGAAAAAAGTCAAGTACACATAGATTGGTAGATCAGAAGAAACGTGACCAACACATCAGTCCCAGTTTCTCCTAATATGTCACAACTATTATTGCAACTTTAAGAAACCTTAACCTTTTTTCAGTGTTGAAGTAACTGATCTCCTTGATTTTGAAATCATGGCATGTTGTCAGTACTAAGATTCCACTCATTCAAACAAAATGTCAGATCAGAACTAACCGCGTTATAATACTGTGTCACAGTGGAGCAGTGCAGCGTGATGTAAGAAGGAGTAAGAGAATAACCAAAATGCACCAGATCCAACAACCTGTCAATCATCTTGCTCTCATCTCCTCACACTTCACATCAAATGACAGATGATTAGTCTGAAATTTGGCTTGATTTAAGAAATGTATATGATTTCTGCTGCATCACAGGACAGGATGGAGGATGAGCTGGGGACGCTGAAGGATTAGAGAGATGAGGCCAACATGGCGTCCATCTGTCCCTTCCCACTGATCATGTGCTTTTATGAAGTGACTGAGGGAATCTGGCATGCCACCCCACCAAACCACCGAGCTGAACAATGACAACCCGCAGCATGGTACAAAATACGCCCCCCTCTGTCTTATCATGAGTGTATGAACCTTGTGTTTGTTTTTCTTCTTTTTCTTCTTGATACATTTATCTGCAAATGCAGATCCAATTCAGATCCTGGGGTGGTAGTAGCCTAGTGGGTAACACTCGCCTATGGACCAGAAGAACCCGTTGGTCCTTTGCAAGACTGTTAACCCTGAGCCTCTCCAGGGGGGACTGTCCCTGTAACTGCTGATCGTAAGTCTGATGAATGCCATAAATGTATTCAAAAATCTCTATTCCCCTGAGTAATTGTTTTGGTTCTTTAGTTTCTTCTATCTGATGTCTTGTTTAAGCACATTCAGTGATTCTCACTGGCGGTAAATCCACTATTTGGTTTCATGCATCTCTTATGATATCGGCAGCAGAAAAGCAAACAAACAAAAGCTGCCAGACGTTTTAACAGAAGTGGAAATGCACACATGGACTAATAGAAAAAAAAAAAACACATCAAATCAAAGCCCTTGAGTGAAAGATGGACATAGACAGCAAGCAGAAAATAGAAAAAGGCCTGAACTTGTGGGGTCGTGTTTATACCATGTTCAATACCCAATTCCCCATTTATTTGGCTCATTTACCGGCTTTAGAGCTTCTTCCAGTCATGGCAAATGGAAGCTGAACATAGAGGTGCTTCTCCTTCATTGCATTAGGATTGTAAAAGAACTGTTCATTACTGTTCATGCTAGATCTCATGTTCATTTAACACTTGTATATTTATTTTACATTGATACATGAAAATGTTGAATTTAATATGTTCTATAAGCATATAATTTTTTGCTATCTGACACAACAATTCTTGCAGTGTGGTTTACTTGCTGATACAGTAAAGTTTAATGTCTCCGTTGACTTGACCTGTTAACTGAATTCATGAAACTCACACAATTCCACCTGAACCTTGGTGGGTCCTTTTTCACCCTAACTCACTTCCCTGCTTAATCCACATTTGGGTCATGGGTGCCCGTGGACGATTTCAGGTCATACGCACCATTGACTCACACACACCTACCAAGTTGCCAATCAGCCTAATGTGCAAACCCAAGCCAATATGGAGAGAGCATGACTCAGATTCTAACTTCAGACCTTGGAGGTGCACTACTCGCTGCTGCACCACCATAGCATTTACATTTATATTTAGCAGATGCCTTTTTCCAATCAGTAGTTACACCACCCACCATGTTTGCCTGTGGTGTAATTTCATTTGTTTGGCACATATCTGCTTTGTCTCAAATATAGTGGGAATAAATGGTGCTTGGTTTGTTTGTGCTCAGAGCAGCCTGTTTGATATGGGTAAGGCATGAGGCTTGGTGTGAGCTGATTCTCGCTGGCTGGTTTAGAGAAGATTAGCTACAAGTGGACTGCTCAATGAGAGTATGAACGTATAGTGATTGTTGTTTGTAGATTTTTTATGTCGTGATACACAGCGTAGCATAGCACACGATGCACATAACGAAATGTGTCCTCTGCATCACCCTTATTTAGCATTGGGCAGCCATAGAAGGCTCCGGGGAGCAGTGTGAGGGGACAGTACCTAACAGGACCGAACTGACACCTTGGCGGTTCAGGATTTGAACCTTTTGATTACGATTCCGCTTCCAGTACCATTGGTCATGGAGGCTTAAATTCAAGAATCTGAACATCCTAATCAGTAGACATTGTAATCACTTGCTAACTGAATACTTTACCACCACTATGGGCTTGATTGTGCTAGACTTGCTCTTTCCCTCTCCCCACGAAATGGTCTAAAGCACACGGCTAAGTGTGTTTAGCTACCAAGCTGTCAGAACAGCGCTCTTACACTATTCATCACTAATTCAGTAATAGCATTACCAGCCTTTCTCACCACACACAGCCACCAGCAGACGCAGTCCACTTCCCAACACTGATTCTGCTGAGCTCCTTTCCCCAGAGGGCACAGCGCTCCTCAGACCATGTGAGCCTCAGCGCAGCCACTCAATTTCTCAAAAACATCTCAAATGCTTTTTAAACAAATGCCTTTGGCCTTTTGCCACAATATTACTCTGTAGAATTAAGCTTGGGCTCCGCCAGGGTGGAGCAGTGGCTGACGCTGCTGCCTTGCAGCAAGGACACCTGGGTTTGAGCCCCATGTTCTGTGGAGAATGTGGGGGATGCTCCTGGGGTTCGTCCTGCCTTGTGTTTGAAGGTTGATGGTCTAGGTTACACTTTCCCTAAAACTACGACCTAGATATGGAAGTTGCTGTGTTACATACTCAAGAAGTGTTTCAAGTTTCAAGAGTTTGACTCTAATGCAAACCAATAAAGAGACAGACAGAACATGACGATGTAAAAGCTGCTGTGTGAAAGGATTCATTAACTAACCTAAAGTAACAGAAATGAATGGTTCATCTCCTTTATTATCCCTTACCTCTCACTCGATATCCTTAACCCCCTTAGTCCTGTTCCACAGAGGAGGAAACGGAATAGCCCAGAAGAAGCCCACAGTAACACAGGGAGAACATGCACACACAAGGTCCGAGTCAGGATTCAATGTCTCAACCTTGGCAGTGTGAAGCCATGTTACTCACTGCCATGTCACCGTGCAGTCCCCTATCCTTTACCATCTTCAGGAAATTCCGCATATACAGTCGTGGCCAAACGTTTGGAGAATGACAAAAATACTGGTTTTCACAAAGTTTGCTCCTTCAGTGTTTTTAGTGTCAGTGTCAATTGTTTTTGTGGTGTATTGAAGTATAATTACAAGCATTTTATATGTTTCAAAGGCATTTATTTTACAATTACATCAACTTTATGCAAATATTTTGCAGTGTTGGTCCCTTTATGAAGACCTCTGCAATTTGCCCTGACAGGCTGTCAATCAACTTCTGGGCCAAATCCTGACTGATGGCAAACCATTCCCAAAACCATAATCAGTGCTTGGAGTTTGTAAGAATTTGTGTTTTTTTTGTTTGTTCACCCGCCTCTTGAGGATTGACCACAAGTCCTCAATTGGATTAGGGTCCGGGGAGTTTCCTGGCCATGGAGCCAAAATTTCAATGTTTTGTTCCCTGAGCTAATCAGTTGTCACTTTGGCCTAATGGCATGATGCTCCGTCATGCTGAAAAAAGGCATCGTTCATCACCAAACTGGCTAGTTGGGAGAAGTTGCTGTTGCAGGATGTTTTGGTACCATTCTTTATTCACGGTTGTGTTTTAGGAAAAATTGTGAATGAGCCCACTCCCTTGGATGAGAAGCAGAACCACCCTCACATGAGAAGTCTCAGGATGCTTTACTGTTTACTGTATAGTCCACAGGACTGTACAGCGCTCACCTTTTCTATCAGATGCCCTTATCCAGAGCGACTTACAATCAGTAGTTACAGGGACAGTCCCCCTGGAGTCACTCAGGGTTAAGTGTCTTGCTCAGGGACACAATGGCAGTAAGTGGGATTTGAACCTGGGTCTTCTGGTTCACTAGGCTACTACCAGCAGTACCAGCAGTACTTAATGGTGCTAGGTGAAAAACACAGCAGCTGCCATTCACAGTTCTATAGTGATAAATCACTGTAATGCCAGGCTTCCTGATGGCAGGTATTATGCATTCTGGCCACATTTCAGTGGGGCTCCTGCTTACCAAACCTTGACATGTAGCATGGTGTTGTTAAATTAATAAGATAATTAAGTTCAAAGAATAAAAACAGTGTCTCACTGTCATACATTCACCACTATTAACAATACGTGTAAAAATCAAATGGTAAAAAGTCTACAGAATTAAGTGTGTAAGAACACTCACTCTTTTCACTCTTTTCTGTAAAATCAAAGATGTTAATTAGACATGATGACTTTCATTACACCATCCAATTGTGGCCATATAATGTTCCACTGAGCATTTGCACCCTTCACAAACTTTTTCTTTTAAAGTAATTCGTCTTTTATCTACCCTTAAACAGGGGGGCTGGGTCAAAACACATTCAAAACATTGGCTAATTACCCTATGTATCGTTTTATGCTGCAGGGAAAAGGATGAATGTCAATTAAAAAAAAACAAAAAAAAACAATGCTTTGTTCTGGTACATCTCCATTACGTTGTGATAAAGCTCTCAACAGACATAATCGCAGCAGAAAAAAAAACCTTCTTTCAGTTTGAGAACATATTCATTCCAATCTCAAAAATCATTCCAATCTCTGCTGGCATAATTCCAGACCCGAGTCACATGGACTGAGTTCAGACTGGAAATCAGTTGCAAACAAACAAACAAACAAACAAACAAATCCAGGTCAGATATTTTTCAGAAATATAAATAAATAATTATAAACAAAATCAGATTTTAAATTCAGATTTGTCTTATATTCAGGTCAAGAATGTGTTTCACAAAACTGGTGCTGATAATACTGTTAAACCTTTGGCACATCAGGTCAATTTCCTTATCACTAACTTTATCATAATCATTAAATGTGTCAACTCGACCAAAAAAACAGAATGCCTGACAGGTCAGGCTGGGGTCAGGCTTGTTTGTTACTCTTGCAGGCTGCAAGTCTGATGTTTCTCATTCGGATTTAAGTCAGACGCAAAGTGACATCATAATTTTTACATGGTTTTCGCAACCCTCCTTTGAGGGAACAGTGGCTTATCTGAGGAACTGGCCTTACCGTTACAGCGGGCCCAACTAGGGAAAGGCCAGCGCTAAATTTAGCTCAACCCTGCCCCGCTCTGTAATTACAGAATGAATACATTTTGTCACACGAGTCAGAATCAGCCCAGGGTAATTTATCAGCGCCGTCTGAAAGGCAGCTACTCCAGCGCCTCACAGACAGGGGGGTTCTGATAAAAACAGTCAGGCTGGTAAACTCAGACTGAGCCCGGGCCAATTGATTTGCTCTCCCTCCGCCTCGCGACACGCACAAAAAGCTTTTATTACTTCGTACAGCGGTTTTTATTAAGTAAAGCTGGGGTTTAATGAACAGCCGCTGTGGGCCTTCGAGCCCAAAGGAAGGTCAAAGGTAGAGACGGGGAGATAAGGAGCAGGAGAGAAGGGAGTCGGTAAGTTCCCCGGAGACAGCAAAGGCAAGAAAACATTTTACATTTAAATCAATGTCCAGCTTAATCCATTCTTCTCTAAGATCAATGCTGTTCGTATCTGGGCAGAAGTGCAGATGCAAAAATTCTACAAGTGCTTTCCTTCCACTCAACTGGATTTTTACAACCGCTAGGCAGCCGGGCCTGTAAATCTCCCCGACGGCCACCCATGATGTAGGCATAATAATGGAAGTGAAATATACAAAATAGATTTTGCTAATGGTTTCCTTTTTTTAATCCCTGTCGAAAGATGAATATGAGTTCATCCCACCGGATCACATCATTCTCCACATTTGGATCCTTGATGATACTCTTTTAAGGGTGACAGCATTAAAGCATTTAAGCAGATTTGCTCCATTTAACTCTGTGTGTGTGTGTGTGTGTGTGTGTGTGTGTGTGTGTGTGTGTGTGTGTGTGTTAAACAAGAAACAATTAAAAAGCAAAACATCATTTGAGATGTATGCATCAACCTTCTATGGGTATGTGTGCTCCAAATAGGCTGAAATTGCCCCATAGAACAAAATGACTTGTAATGAGAGATGCCAATATGACCTTTTATATAAGACACACACAAACACACAGAAAAGTAAGTCGACCTGACTCGTCATACACAGTTCTGTCTGCAGAAGCTGGATAGAACGCAAGAGCGAGGTGCTGGAAAGGTGTGGCAGGATATGTCTTGTCCCCGCTTCGGCGTGAATGCATTGACAGAGCATTTGCCGATAATGCACCTGAGAGGACATGGTGTGAACCACTGTTTGCAAACCAGTGAAATTTAAGAGCAGAAACATTTTGCAACGAAACCGGGGATGCGGCTGAAGGATGCACCGGCACAAACAAGCCAGAGATGACGTGGAATGGAGCCTCTATTGACCAATCCTGAGGTTGGAGACAGAGACTCACTTCGGCCTGCCGGTGGAGTTGGTGTGGTGGGGGGGTTGACCTCTTCGCCTCATTAGGGCCGCACACCTCACACCTCACACCATTGATGCTCAGGATAGCAGAGGACGCCTGTTGAGTTTTTTGTCATGAGGACATGAACTCATCAAGGGTCTCATAACATACATTCATTATCAGTTTTATATCTACTGTTGTGATGATTCGACCTTTAACTTTTACTAATATTAATGCACTGTACTTTCTCAAAAATTACAATATCACTTATGTCCGCTTATCTGTTTACAGAAAAAATAATTTTTAAAAATGGAGAAAACGGGGAGACTGCTTGCTACTTATTTGCTACTGCTTGCTACTTATTTGTGCCTTTGTTGGTGTGAAATTAACTTTAATGATGCTTGTCAGCTCCCACCCACTGTACTTCCTCATTTTAGATGATGATGTAAGACCAGCCCTATAAACACATCAATAAGTTTCGCTCCATTCTCTACAGAGGCTCTCTGTTACAACAAACATCTCAGGTCCGTGCCCTCTACCAAGACACACATGTAGATTGTCAATGGGGCCAGTAAGTTTAGAAAGTGAATGGTGGGACGAAACCTCAACCTGCCTGTGACATTCCTTTGGCACAATACTGTTGATTGTAGATGGAACTAGTTTATTATAGTCAAATGTCCCTTTTAAACCAGCAATCCTCTGACCAGCCAAAAAAATCTACATCATAGATATGACTGTCCCAGTTAAATCACCCTGATTTAGAACAAAGAGCACACCAGCATTCTCTGCAAATGAACCTGACATAAAGCACAATTTACTGCTATTCATGGCATCTTATTTCTAGTGATGATGAAGGGGAATAGAAGCGATGAATGCTGGCATCGCTAATGCATGCCACTGCACGATTCTCGCATCCCACCGTTCCCTCAGACGGAGAGAAATGCTCTTCACCACTAAATAAGACTGTCATAAACGCTCCGCATGCACACTCATCACAGCCCTCAGCAACCGGCCCGCTAAAAAACCAAATGCAGAGCAATCCACTTACTGCCTCGGACTTGAGGTACACAGATCAGACCTGAGTTTATTCAAATAGAACTTTCACCACAAGGGAATGTAATTGATAGGGTCAACATGAGAAAATCTGGTTAAAACCCTTGACCATTTTATAAAACTTTCCCGTGAACATTGAATAATTTTTTTTTTCAGGACCCTCTCCCTTTGTCACTTGAAAATGTGTGTGCGGTGTTGATTTTCTGTTGTCTTGAAGGCCATATTGGTGACCTTTAAGTATTACGTTTTATATCCAATATGCACAACAAACTGAGAAGCAGCTGCTGAAAAAAAATGACTTCTGTTTCTGTCCACATAAAACCTGAAGAAATTAGAAAAAAACAGTTCAAAGCTGTTTAAATGCTAAGTGATGCTGTGCATGAACGATCCAGACAAAAGCCCTGTAACGTGGCCAGAACATGTTCAAAAATCACCCCATGACGACAATAGCGGGGCCTGAAATAAAGCGATGGGTGCCACGTCTCAGCAGGTAACTGAACAGCGTCAGCGATTCCCCCCGCACACCGACAACTCAGGGCCAAGGCCTCAAGCTGAGAGAGAAAAAGAGAGGATCACCAGCTATGCTCTCTATCTTCTGCCAGTGGCGGATTTTGGCGCTTTGAAGCTAAGCTATATTTGGCCATTTCAGCCCGAGCTGGGAATAAAGTGGGAGATTTCGCTTCATTTCAAAATCTCCTTAGCGCTAAGTAAATCAGTGCGTAACACAAAACGGATCATGCTGATCTTCAGCTTTTCTTACCACTCAAGCACCACTGGACAATTACGTGCCTAACGATACTAGGGAAAAGGGGAGGGGCTTAACACTGTATCTGATTCTAATTTCAATTTTACATTTTAGATTCATTTTTATTAGCTTTGAAAAAAGGAAAGTTTCCCCTGCAAGTATTCCAGAATAATGATTCTTATTGTGCAGGTCTATAAGGCCACTTAGACAGTCAGCCCCAGACTGATGAGCTACAGTACAACAGGATCCCTCATAATTACACCATCAAAATGACTAAACGATCTGCACACCGTCAAGTCATCATGGAGGCCCATTTTCACCTTTTGGTGTTTGCACCTTTAAAAAAATGTGTACAAGTTGTCGCGCCGCAGCTGGAGTACGTGGCATCCTGTTACCAAGCTGCGCCTTCATCCTCAACAAATATCCCACATTTTAATTTGATATTGATTCCCTTCTCCATCTAAAACGAGCTGGAAATAGACCAGAACCCATACGGACCATTGTTCTGCTGGCAGCTCTTTGTTTCCCAAGATATCCACACACCATCAATGAGCTCCAGCTGACACTTTGATCCTAATCGTCCGTGTTTTGGGATGTCGATACTGTGCCTCTCTTCTGATTAATATCAAGCACTGTCAAATGCTATCAATGAGGGCTAGAAAGTGAAACAATTAGAACTGGATGCAGACCGGTTACATAAAAGAGACTCACAAACACAAAAAATTATAGATTTTGGAGTGCATTGCTGCAGCCAGTCTCATCCATCCACACATCCATCCATCCAATAAAACAGCTTCATATCATTCATTCCCGGTGCAAGGCATTATATCGGCGTAGGGAAAATAACAGCTTTTGATACTGTAGACAGAAAGGCATTGAACCACATGGGAATGGGTGATGGGAACTGAACTGCAGCCAGCCAGCTGGGGCGCTAGAGCTTTGGTGGTTCGCAGGCATGTTCTTCTCACTGGTTCATCCGGGTCATGCTACCCGGACCCAAGAGGGCTGTCTGGTTGCATCATATGTCTTTGCGGGTCATTTAGGGATTTAAATAAGTTGTCCATGTTATTTTGCAGTCAGCGGTCCTATTCTGACCTGACTTCATCTTACCCATGCGCCACCATGCTGTGTTTTGCATTTTCTGCAATATAAGTGAGACTCCTCCTTCACCAGGACTCATATGAAATGGACAATTCTGGTTTGTTCCTTCTTGCGTGGTGGGGAAATCAATCACAGTAAATCAATCAGTCAACTAGCATTACTATTAGCATCAATCACAATTTCAAATCCCAAGTCCTCCTTTCTGTTTCTATTCCGTGACCTTCTGTGACCTGGCGCCATCAAGTCTGCACTTTTACAAGGCTGCAAATTTGTCTTTATTTCAGATTGCAGAAGCTTTCCAGAAAAAAAACAAAAAAAACATGATGACACTAAACTGAAGTTGTTTAATATTGTTTAATATTAACATACAAGATGCACATCACCTGCAAAAGTGAACTAATGTTTTGCAGAATTAATCTAATCCACAGATTGCTGGCCATCTGCTGGTTTTAATTTTTTTTTTTTATATTTACTAAAGAAATGGCAAATGTAACGTGTTTCAATATCACCACAAATACGGGACAATTATTAATTTTTACTTCTTCAGCATAAGCTATATTTTCCTATATATAATTTGGCAGTTCTGGCCAAAATCACCATACTCCATACACAAAAATAATAATACAAAAAAGTATTTATGCCATCCTCTGTGCCCAGATTGATGCCTCTGTGCTGTTGAAGAATAACAGCTGTCAGTCATTCACATCACCACCACCGGCATGAAAACGACACGTAAACAAAGACGAGAAGAGGTGACAGGAAGAGGAGAGCTTAAGCGGGAGTACGATAAGAGCCGGTTTTCCGGTTAAAAGAGTCCCATGCTCATTTCCTCATTTAAAGTTACCGCTCATACTTTTTCCCTATCTTGATGCAGCAGCAGGTCATTGCCATTGACACACTTAACCACACTTTATGAAATATGCACGAGCATGATTAATGGGAAGAAAAGCTGAAATCATTAGACATATCCATAGGATCTCTCCCGAGGAACTGTCCTGTATCGAAGGCATCCCAATTACGGGGCCGAGGATAATTAACGGGCGCGGGCGGCGACACCTGTTTTCATTCAGACCGGATATCTCGCTGCTCATTACCCGAGAAAGCGGGGGGAAAAAAAGAACTAGAATAAAAATGCCCCCGCCACCCTCCAAATGGAATCTATTGAGAAAACGGACTGAGTGCCGCCACCGGCCACGATTATCAGCCGGGACGTGGCCGCCGTTCCCCGAAAGCTCTGAAGTGTGCCAGCCAAGCGCGCTCACTGCCCTTGTCCGTCCTTTTGAAGGGAATACGGAAATTCGCTCGCGGAACTGAGGCTGGGAGATTAGTGTGCCAATTAGGGGGAAAAGCAATTATCAGGCGGCGAGATGAAAGCGACTTCCTTCTTCCTTCCAAGGTGTTTCTTTATGTGTTTAATAGCTGTTGAGTAGTTTGATAAATTGTCAGAGCTGGTTTGTGTTCTGCTGAAGTTCACAGCTGTTGAGTCTGTTTCAGTACTGATACAGTCGTGTGAAAACTCAATTAATTAACCCTGTAAGTGTGTTTTCTTTTTCTCTTTTTTCTCTCAATCATCACTCTGTGTAAAACACGTACAAATGATCATGGCGATTTGTGCAAATCTCTTTGAAAGGAGCAAATGAAGCATGACAGCACAACATACAGACAAGTGATGGGCAAGACAAGTTCCTTCCTCATTAAGTGTGGTGATATGATCATCATGTGAATTACTTCATATGATTTACTCATGAAATATGAATGGCAGCCCTCCCAATAGGGATCAATATCAGAGGATAACGGTGATCGACTCATAATCCCTTCATTCTTATGCCTTCTACAGTACAATTTCAACAATAACAGAGTGTGACATGGATCTATTAATCAGATATGTGGACTGTATGATCATGACAGCCATTGAATCATAGGCGACAATGCGAGTTAGTACAGAAGACATAGTACAGAAGTTAGACTCGGTAGATGTGGAGAATGGCAGCATTTCCTATACACTATTGGGTTATGTGCATCAAACATTTCCAACACTTTGGTTGCAGGACCCTGATATTACAGATATCGCCACTATTATAATGCAGTATACAGTTTTATTGGATGAAAAGTGAAATACTCAGGTCATGAGCTTTGCCATCATCTTTATAAAACCCGTCACATGTCTTCATAACTCAAATTCCAGGCTTTTGAGCCCGTAATTCCACATGGCACAGAATCACATGCACTTTGGCAATATATCATACAGCGGTGTAAAATAAACTTTGTGATAGTTTAAAGCAAACAAGTTCTTTTACATTATCTGTAGAAATACATTTGCATACAAATAATTAAAAAAGAAACTCATTCTACACACAACACCATTCACTAAACTCCCATCTCCACCTACCTGACTCGTCATCACTCTTATTCTCGTTGTCGGAGTCGGTCAGCGTGAGAGCGGAGTTCTCTCTGCTGGACAGTCCAGAGCTGCGCCGGGACTTAATGCCCCCGTGGCTGCCGACACCTCCCCACAGATCTATGGCTCTTTGTGGGGAGATGGGCCCCTCGGGGTCGGAATCTGCATCGGATCCGGCGCCCAGGGCGTAGCCGCCGTGAAGCAAACCCAGGTCCGTACGGTAGGCGCTCTGGTGTGGCGCTGTGTCGCAGATTCCCAGCTCCGCCAGGGTGAAGTTTCCTGAGGACACGGAGGTGGAGAGTCAGTCCTCCTGCAGACATCATGGTTTATAGTGCTACAACACTTAACTGTATCATACTGTGGTCCGTTTTAGCCAATAAGATATGTTACAGTGCATTTCTAAATGATATTTCACTTGTGTTTTTCTACAATTATTACATTTTACATTGTCATATGCCCTTTCTGTAAATCATATCTCTTTTGTTATAGGACTGCTGCTTTGAAATACTTAGCACACAACAATTTTCATCCCCATGTCCTTGTCTATTAGTGACAATTACATTTGTAAATGATTTAAAATACATTTTAAAGAATTTTAATTGATCTATTTTCCTTGTTATCATGTTCATCCAAAACATTGGACTAATTTACCTAATACTGTGCTAACATTCTCTCCCAGGTCCATAGCTGGGTACTAAGAAATCTCACAACTCATCTCCCAAGATAGCTAAAATCTTATTTTCAACTGGATTAAAATAGCATTTATATGTTATGAGTTAGGAGTTATCTTACCATAGGGTAGTTTGTTTGCACGTTAACAGTTTTTCATCACAGTGTTATTCTACACTACACACTGCACACACAACATAGACACACATATGCTACATGAAGTCATCTTTTCAAAGACCATATGAGCCAGCGTTAAACGCTAGCAGAACTAAACTCTATCTACTATCTCAACACAGTCCTACCAAACACTCTACTGAGCACTTCAGCTCTGATCACTACATACTGTACCTGCCCAGAAATAGTGCAGGAATATGGGGGAGATCTCCATGTAGGCTGTGAGAGCAGGAGAAAAAAAAGGACACTTGTGTCTATAGCTCTTTACCGATCTAACAGCTACTGTTCCGTAGATAAAAACCTCTTCACAAAAAAAAAAAACACACACATAAATTTTTTTTAAGAAAAACACTCTCCACATGCATGCTGAGCTGATAAGACGTCCAGGAGAGGTGTGCGCGTGAGATGGTGTCGGTGAACATTAGGTCATCAGAAACAAAGAATCGGGGTTGTGAGTTGGGGGTGTGGGGAGAGGTGGGAAACAATCTGTTTACCTTGTCAACGAAAAAGGGGGAAAGCATATGTGATGGTGTGAGCCTTTAACAGATAAGTAAAAATTCATCACCTCACCTACGCAGATACACAAGCACACAACCAGACTTTTCTAAGACCAAACACTTTTCTAAGCTTTTCTACCAACTGACACAGTTAACAAAGGTAAATGTATATATAACTGTATTTGAATGTGTTTGAGTATTTCTTTATTTATTCATTCAATAAGAGTGTCCAAAACTTTACATTCATTTTTCTTTTTTCAGATGCCCTTATCCAGAGCAATTTACAATCAGTAGTTACAGGGACAGTCTCAGGGACACAATGGTGGGGTTTGAACCTGTGACTTTGTGGTCTTACTAGTTTATACCACCTACAATCACTGACAATTCAAAGAATCACTGACAAAACAAGGAAAAAACATACATTTTCTAAAACCAACCACAATCTGTAGAGCACGAAATGTATTTTTTTAATTAATTGTATACAAAAACATTCATTATATGCTCAGTTTTGCAGTAAAAATACAGAAAAGTAAATACCTGATGGGGTAAATTTTACAAGCGAAATAATGATTAAGAATTAGTGTATTAACTAGCTAAACCCTGTTTATGTTCTTTAACTGTAAACAATGTAATAATGTGATTTTTTTGCTGTTGTTGCTAATGCCAAGATATCAGTTTATTTGGAATGTCACCTTCGCATTCTTGAAGAAAGCCTTTAAAATGATAAAAAAAAAAATTAAAAAGAAAACTGGTCAGGGAAGCATCAAGGATGACAAAAAAAGTGTCTTTCATCCAAGGGTCGGTCCATCTGATCAGAGAACAATAATCCATGCGCACACATCCACCCACACACCTATATCAAGCACAGTTCCCCCTTTCAAGTACAAAGAGGAGCACAAATCATTTCATTAAAGGGGTCATATCATCTTTTTCTTCCCCATTCCTTCCCCCATGTGTCCTCTGCACGATCACAGTTTCCATGCCTGTTTCTTGGAATCAGTCCAGGTTCTCACCTTTACAGATAAGGAGTCAATTTTCTGAAACACAGTTTCAAAAAAAGCTCTCATAACGATGAAGAAATTGGAATGAATGAAAAATAAGACATTGCCAGGGTCTCTATGACAACCAGCTCTAAAAATCATGTCCTGACAGGCAACAGCGGCATATGTACCGCGGGTCCTGAAGGACATCTCTCTGATGTCGCCAGTGTTCTGCAAACTGTGAAGAAGCGCGACCATATTGTTCCCTCCTCATGTTGGTAAAATTCAAAAGAAAGCCAGATGGGAGCAGATTGTGGCAGAGCTGTGGAGTGGGAGCCACTTTCTCAGGCCTGGGACGGCTTCCCAGTCCTGAGTTGGGTCAGATCTGGAACACAACTCCTCCTCAGGACAGCACGTCCAAGTGCGAAGACAGCACATCCACAAGATTATTCCCACTACACTACACTACACTATTAATGGCTGTCAATGAATGGAAATACTAAAAGAATAATTTCATAATTAAAAAATGTGGCATTATGAGGGCTTATCCAGCTGATTTTAACATGTCAAAAGTGTTACGTGAAAACACACACACGGTTAACGATCCATGAACGTCATGTAGCACTTTAGAACCCCTTGAAACCGAGATAATAATTTTTTCTTTCCGATTTTTGTTACCAGCCCCCCATATTACCTATTGGATCATTTTATGGGGATAAGCATGTCTACTCAAGCAATTTCCTTCTATTGCATGTGTGTTTCATTACTTTTTTCCCTCAGACAGTGTTGGGTCATATCATCAAAGCGCTGGAACAGATGTAATGCATGGGGCGAGTGTGTTAACAGCATTTACAGAAATACATATGGACTGCTTCTAGTTCATGGAGAGTTCATGGAGAGAAGGAACCACCCATCGAGCACACTGCGATTTAAACCCGATCCCAACAATATAAATGCTTAATTGGGTTCCTCAGAAAAGGTTATTTTTCCAAAAAATATCACGTTAACAACCACCCATTCTGGCAACACTGAGCACAAGGTCCTGTCTCCTTTCCTTCTCCACTGCGCTTTTCTTTCCTCACAATACCACTTGTTCACAGTGAAGTCAGTGGACAGCCTTCAAGTACCGTGACGAAAATCCATCTCAGCGGGTTTAGCATTCACATTTTTACTCATTTTACTTCATCCTAGTTTTTGGCACAGATTTAATGAAAAGAACCTCAATGGAATGCAGAACGTGTGTATTTGTATGAATGGGTTTGTCATTGGGGTTACTCTGGGTCCGGTATCCGGACCGGAGGTTCACGTTTGTCCTGTGTAATGTCTCCTAATCATGTTCACCGGTGTCTGATCGTGTCTGTTCACCGTCGGGTCATTGTTACATGTTACCTGTTTACCTGTTAATGAATGTCTCCCCTGTCCTGTTCATCACAGATTAACCCCTGTATTCGTGACATTGTGCGAATGCGTCCTTCTTCATCGTCAAGTCTTGTCATCATCTCAGATCACCTGCCTCGCCATGTCAACCGGCCGTGACAGAGTGCATGTGTAGAGGTGCAGGCATGCATGCGTCTGTGTGCGAAGCCAGCTTTGTCGACGCAACATTACAGCTAGCAGTGCTGGTTCATTAAGATCCTCTGCCAGCAGTGTTGTGCTGCTCACTGAGTCTGATGGGCCAAGAAATGCAGCGCCTGTCCCTGCCCAGACTGATATCCGTCATTCCCAGCCACAGACGGATGTTCAGAAACACATTCTGAGAAAGAATCTGAAACTCTCATGAAGAAAAAAATATATATTTTATGGAAACACAAAAGAGCTGGAAATTGAATAAAAGTGCACATTAAAAGTGCATTAAAAGCAGCATGGTCCAAAAAAACATCAAATCCCTTTTTACAGTTCCACTCTAAATTCAGAAATATTCACAATTATTTTGCATGCTGCAAGGTCTTGGGCGTCTTTTATCAACCACTTTTCCATGCTTTTTTTTTTTTTTTTCCGGCGACACACTGAGGTAATTCTCATGCCCTGGAAACCCGAGTTACAGCCCATTGGAGCTTGGGGTGAAAATAGCTCTGCAGTCATTAGGCTTCGTCGGAAATCACAAAAGTGGCATTTAGCTTTCCTGAAAGGTGGTTGCGCAGGTCTGATTGGCACCCGGGTTGCTCGACAGCCCCCTGGCCAGCAGGGGCAGGACACAGCCGCTAACCCCATGCCGGACAGACGCCAGTCGTGGTTTTAGAATGGGATTGCTAAGAATTTATTGACACGGAGGCTGTTTTGTCTAATAAAATTAAAATATGAAGTATGTTAAGATTATTGATTTAACATAGAATTTAAATAATAATCTATTGAAGAATATTGTACTGGATTGACTACAGAGCAGAATAACAACAACAAAACATGTGCTAAAATACTGAAAACACCAGCAACTAGACGTCCAGAAGCCTAGTTGTATGATGGTGCGCATCCCATGCATCCTACACATGCTATAACATGGTAACAACAAATAAAAGTAAGTAATAGTAAATACTCCTTGTGGACCACACATAAATGATCCAGCCAAAGAGGAAAAAATAAACAGGGACAGCCAATATCATCAGTCAAACAACTATAGAACATGAGCCGGTCTGCCTGGTGATAAGAGGAAACGGCTAAGAGGTGAAATGACAGACGCACGTGGGGAGAAACGGAGGGAAAGCAGCCATGTGATACCCTGAAGAGGAGTAAAGCGCGTTGAGCCACAGAAGAACTGAAACATGTGTGGCAAGAGCGCAACGGTATTGCTGAAGGCAGATTAAACTCCTGGACATGCTTTTTGGCCTGGATTCCCACACTGTTTATGTGCATCACCAGATAAACACTTCAGAGCATCAAGCTCATAAATAGGAAATGAAAAAGTGTGGCTGCTGGTGACTGGCTGTGAGATAGCCATCACCCTGTTCCTGGCAGGCACTGACATTAATCATCTCCGTCTAGCAGAGGAGGCCAGGGGGATGGGTGGGGGGCAGGAGAGCGGGGCAGTGGATGTGGGCACTAATGACAAAAATCTGATTATTACTAATTTTTTCCATATACTCGTTCATCTAATACCCCAGAACGACTAAACAACTATCCTCAGGAGCAGTTCCCATGGAACAACAAAGGGTGAGCAGTCTTGGGGTTGAATTTTTTTACTTTTAGTTAAGCTAGTTTAGCAAACAAAATAATGAATTTGAAATGAATTTGTGATTGAATATGTTGCATTTCTGTCACTCGTACAGTTTTAAGAGCATCAAGTGGTCTAGAATGTGCCCAGAGAAAACACGATACGTGAAGTAATATCACATTTTGTTGCAGTCCAGCCCATTTTACCCTCTGCTGTTATGGCCCCACCCATTTTTTCCTTGTGCCTGTTTTTTTTGTGGGAGAAGTCGATGACAATGTGCTGAATACACAATTTATTTTGTATGTATAGTTTATGTATAATTATGTGTCACCTCAGAAAAGGTTAAAATCATACTCATCAAGAATTAATTTAATATCATTACTTAATCAGTTTTTGTTGGGAAAACATTGCTCATGGTGACAAAGTGGTAAGGCTCTGCAAAATGTCTACTGGAAGTAGAGACATGAAACTTGCGTTTATTGCCCAAGTGCATGAGTGAACGCATACAGGGAATCTAATATATACAAATATACGAAGATTACAGATTACTGAGATAATAATACACGAATACATAAAGTGCCATTGTGATACGGTAACTGTTCAGTTGTTTAGGAGGGTGACGCCGAGGAGAAAGAAATCTTTCCAGTCCTAGTCTGCAGGCTTCAATATTGTCTGCCAGAGGGCCGTAGATCAAAAAGCCTGAGTCTGATGCATTCTTCTGATGATTGAGCCTACATTCCCTTCGTATGTGATTTTTTTTTCCTCCTTTTGTATTAGTGTAGTGACAGAGGTGTCAATGGATGCAAGGGGCATGGCATCAAGAAAAGGAATGAAAAGAAAGTCTGAAATAAAGGTTTTCACCCACGGCCTGATGGTGTAAAATTACTGTGCGACCGTGATGGAATTACAGAAATGCAAAGATTGCACAAACTCTGCATGGATCACCAGCAAGACCCGGGCCCATCTTCGAGCTGCTAAGGGAAGCCTGCCTCAGCCAGCTCTGTAAAGCACGTCCAACTCCAATACAGGCGAGAGACAATACAAGTGAGCACACTTCACGTGAGTTATACAGGTTTCACGCACTCTCTCACCTTCACATATATTAAGGATACTGAGGGAAAAAGGAAAAAGGTCCCTTCCCCTCAGGCACTTCTGGGGACCTCCTTCCCGGCAAGGAAGTCATTAACCAAGACTGTAGCCTGCCAAGATCTAATAATAAGCTGCACCGCCAAACCCAGGCCATAATACCACCCCAGACCACGGCAGAGGTCTGCAAACGTAGAACCCTGCCGCTCCGTCCACGACCTCACTTGTTCAGACACGAGGGCACAGCGGGCAGCACACTTCGCTGTGTGTCACCGTGTGAATTGCGAGGGCTGCCACGGGTGTCCATTAATGCTTTACACCACCACGCGTTCTCCCGGGGTCCACGGCACTTTATTAGGGTGGCCATTAGCACCGGGCATAAGGTATACCACATTTTAAAAAAGGCTTCGGTGTTAAACGGGTCCTGTGAGAAGCACTGCAGAGGAGCTCCACACCTTTTAATTAGAGGACCGAAATATCTTTGAGCCCCCGGGGAGCTGTAGTTGCCTTTCAGGGCAGAGCTCACATAAGTACAGAATGTGCTCGGAGACGGTGCAAAAAATAAATAAATCGGTAAAGCAGCAAGTTCAAACATGATTACAAATAGAGGCTGAGAGGTCTGTCCTTCAACCGTTAAAGGCTGGCAGCATTGTCCAATTTCCGGTTTTAAAAGAGCCACCAAACGAGCTTAGAAGAATGGGAAAAACCACCAAAACACAATAATACATAACCAAAAGGTAAAAAAAAAACACAAAGTATATACAAAAAAAGAAGTCCAATGAGCATTTAATATTTGTTAATCGTCTTTTTCATTTCTTTTGTTCCCTGGCTCTGTTTAATCTTAGCGTTGTAATAAAGCTGCTGCTTTAAAAGACAGACAGGGTTTGACAGGATATTAGCTGCTCCGCACTCGGCAGTCCCTTACCCTAATTGAACCCAAGGGCAGGCTTTTTGTCAGACAGCCCCGTGCTTCCATTCATGCCTCAGCTCATGGAAACAAGCATATTCCATCAAACACATCGTTTCGGCTTAAGCAGGAGGGAAAAGACCCCAATGGACGAATAGCCGAGAGAGCCATGAACAATTAGGGGGTGGCTTTACCGCTAGCATCCCAGCCCGTTCCGACTGAACGTTGGCTCAAATTGAGCGTGCCAAATCTGCTGATATCAGCCAAGTGACCCCTGGCGCGGCGGCTGGACGAGTGACGTCTGACCCATTTATTCCTCATCCGCTTACTTATGGAAACTCTGTGGAGAGCGGAGGGCCGCGTTCCTTCACGGTTTGGTTCGCTTCCTGGTCTGTAGGATTATGCTATATGAGACACAGTTTTTGAAATGTTTGGAGCTCAATTAGAGAAGTGAAGAGAAAAGAAAAGGAGAGAAGGCACGCTGCTGGCCCTCTGAGTAATGACAGACACAAGCCACGTCCAGCCAACGGCCAAGCACAAAAACAGCCCCATGTCCACCGAGGGCACATAGTTTACCCACCAATGAGCAGGTGACAGCGGGGCGGCATTCTGCTGAGCAGAGTGAAGCAGGGTAGAGGAAATGAAGGGAAGGGAACGAAGGAGACAAATTAGAAACTAAAACCACCATGACAGTGGGGAGAAAACCTGGGGTTTAAAAAACACGGTTGTCATATCAGAATTTGCACACCTTTACAAATAATCTCCAAAAACCCAAGCCCTGCCCGAGGGGCCCTTAGGGCCTGTGGGCTGTATTTCCACGATCTAAGGCATGTTATTCCACCTCACCTTGTGCCGTCTGCTAGTCGTTTCGCTAATTCTTGGAGCCACATCATGGTTCCTGTGTGTACCACTGGTCTTCTTACAAAATAAGCCATGGTGCATTATTAATGTGCTTTTGACCAACTATAAAACTTTATTTAGGTGTTGAATTATTGGAACGTGTGGGTGCACCATGCTCGTGTTGGACATAAACTCTGTGACACCAATAAATTAACTTCTGCTCTTTGCTTTCTGTTGGACCCCCCTAAACGTGGCATAGTATGGGCCAGGTAATGCTATCCCTTCACAATAAACTGTTTATCACCCACGTACCGTAACCGCATGTGCACCGGGCATGGGGCAGCAGCCCGCTGCAGTGTGTGAACCTTGTACATCTAATGTGAAATATTACAGTTAACTTAAAAATAGAAGCATCAATACATCCAGTGGCACAGACAGAAGTAAAAATTACATGCTGTATGGGGTATGGCAATTAATCTTAGCTGTGTATTTTTGACATCCTCTAGCTTCGTCATTCTGCCTTTGATGTTCACCAGCACAGATTAACTGTGATGCGCCAACCACGCACATATTTAAAAAAAAAAAAAAGAGACCTGAGAGCTAATCATGCATAAAAACAGCGAACTTGGATGCAAGAAAGTCTCGAAAGGCTCAGCAGGGCCTTCACTCCTCCACAGAGCTAACCAGAGGTAACACAAATGTTGGAGAAGGTTCAGCGCCAAACACACTCCTGGTGTAGAAGGGGAGGGGGTTCTCGAAAAGCTCGTTTGAGAGGCAACGTCTATGCGTGAATCATTATCGAATGCAGCTTGTTTTGTGCCGAATGACCCAACAGGCCCCTCAGAGTGAAAACAAGGAGAAAATTCTCAGAACCTTTACTCCGGCGTGAGCTTAAAAGGTCGGATTGGACGCACAACGGGAATTTTAAAGCGGCGGTGGGGTACAAATCACGCTCGCGGTATTGTATTGTGCGATTGTAAAAGGACTCCTGGCACAAGTCTCCAGTCGCAGGGCCAGTGTTTTGGCTCAGAGGGACATTAGTGACCAAGCAGCTGGCATAACACCGCAGAGTCACAGAGGGGTTGGAAATTGAGCAGAAATTGTACAATAAAAATGCGGCAAAGGCACGAACAGAGGTGATCAATGGAGACACGCTCTCTCTCTTTCTCTCTCTCTCTCGCGCTCTCTCTCTCTCCCCACACCAGACCGCGCTCGCTTCTCAAACAAAGTGACCAGAAAGACCGGGGATAGTAAGGCAAGGCAAGGCATGTTTATATAGCACGTAATCATATGCAAAAGGTCATTCAATGTGCTTTACCAAAAAAAATTTAATGAAAATAAAATGGGGCAAGAAAAAAAAAAAAAAGTAAAAAATGCAATGCAATAAGAATGCAAATATTTAAAAGAAGGCAGAGCAGAATAGTGCTGTTTTTAGCATATAGATATAGTCGGTGCATGTCTGATAGTAATGGTGCTGTTTTTAGCACATAGCTATAGTCGGTGCATATCTGATAGCAGCTTGTTCCAGCAGCGAGCTGCGTAATGACTAAAAGCCATTTCACCATGTCTGGTTTCAGATCTTCTTACCACCAACTGGCTGGCTCCTGCAGATCTAAGAGGCCTACCAGGAATATATTATTCAAGCATATCAGAAATGTAGGTCGGACCCAAACCACTGAGTGACTTGAACACAATAATTAACGTTTTGAAGTGAATTCTGTGCCGGACTGTGAGCCATTATATATACCTGAGAATAGGAGTAGTGTGCTGTCTTTTCTTAGTTTTGGTTAAAACTCTGGCAGCAGCATTTTGAATGATTCGGAGCTATCTAATAGATTTATAGGAAATCCCAATGAGGAGAGCATTACAATGAAGCATGAAATAAAGGCATGGATGTTTTTAAGGTGCCAAAATGCTGACTTTGTGACAGCTTTGATGTGACCATCGAAACTAAGTTCTCCATCCATGATTACACCAAGATTTTTGACACGGTGGATTTCTTAAGCACTCTGTATTCCAGGTGAGCACAAACACTTGATCT
Organism: Denticeps clupeoides; assembly: GCF_900700375.1. Lineage (NCBI taxonomy): Eukaryota > Metazoa > Chordata > Actinopteri > Clupeiformes > Denticipitidae > Denticeps > Denticeps clupeoides. The sequence goes on from NC_041724.1 coordinate 10,037,471, forward strand.
TCCCTCATTATTACCGAACAGAGTGATCTCAGATTCGTCTTAATTTAATTGGAATGAGTCAATTGTGCTAAAGTCATCTGATGAGACAAGTAGCTAGATATGAGTGTCATCTGCATAGCTATGATATGACACATTATTCTCTTCAAGAATTTGACCCAGAGGACGCATGCACAGGTTAAACAGGACTGGTCACACAAAAGAGTGAAACTGATTGTCATTGTGAGACACTGCAGCGCACCACATGGTCACACAACAAAATGTGTCCTCTGGTTTTAACATCACCCTTGTTGAGCAGTGGGCAGCCATGACAGGTGCTTGGGAGCAGTGTGTGGTGAGGGTGCCTTGCTCAGTGGCATCAAGGGTGTTCTCTCTAGTTCACTGCAGCACAGTTAGAGGTATATTTCAGCCAAATTACTGTTAACACGTTACCTGAATGGCTTTTTAACCAGACGGCCTAGAATTCACCCCAAGCTCTGATGGCAGAGTCGATGGTCAATGAAGAAAAGATGAAAATGAAAGCTGGTATTTCGACTGAGGCCGAAATTTAACAGTGCACATTTGCTGACATTTGCAAAAGAAAGTTGCTCCTCTCAAAAAAACTGTGGCTTCCCAGCAATCAGAATTTTCTTTTTTATGCATTGTTTCAATTTGTACGTGGGGCAGAACTTACAAACTAGCTACCAGACAGTGGTGCAACTTCATCATTTGCCCACCCAATGCAAATTACACTTCAAATTCAGATCACGCTTTAACCTTTTCACCATCCTTGCACCATAAAAGTAGCCACTCAAAAGGGTATGATCAAAGATAGCTCTGATTCATTTATGATCACTAGTTTGTGATAAGACATGTTCGTCACAACCCCTGCTAGTGTGGGTTGCTGGGAAAGCTGGATTCCGAGCACTGTTACATATGGTTTCAACGCGTTGTAAGTCTCCCGTGGCAGCACATCCCACGGATGCATCTGCAGTTGCCGAGCTAGATCGGGAGGAAGCATCAATCTGTCGCCCTGAAGTTCCTCTCTCTGCCGGTGTTCATGGGTTTTTACACAGAGTACCGCAGGCTGTATCTCATGTAGGCTTTGGTGTCCCCATCTGTCTAAGCGACAAGCTCTTTCCCCAGACAACATCACAAGTTATTTCAGACGCCGAAAAAAGTTCAATTTGAGTCACCTGTCATTGAGTGAATATGTGCGGGTATTGAACAAGGGAGTCTGATTACAAATATATCAAAAACTATGTGGCAAATATATAAAAAAATATGTCGCTATTTGCTCATACCTTTGTTTGGTGGTGTGGATTTACAGAAGACAACCTGATATGGAGTACAGAACAAATGGTTGACATTCTCTGCTCTTGTATTTTTGGTCTCAGAAAAATAAGATACATACGTTTGAGTTGGACAACCTTTTGCCATTCACTTTTTTAAAGAAACCATTAAATGCCGCATGGGGCCTTTTTTTACGATTGCTAATGACAGATCCATGGATGCAGTCATAGACAAAACAGTGTTATTTGGGGTACAATGAAAATTTCTCAGGTATTTGTTAAATAGTTCTAATTAGGATTAGCATTTTAACGTCCTTCATGTGTCCTTGTCTTTTTTCTACCTTTCCTGTGAAGGCTGCACTAGTCAATCATTCAGACAGACAGACATTATTTATGTAGGTTCTCTCGTGCAGATAGTAAGTTGGGGGGCATGGGGGGGGGGGGGGGGGGGGGGGGGGGGCATGGGGGGGCAGAAAAAGTAGATAAATATAAAAAGAAAAAATGTTGAGCTACAGAACTATATCTTTTTGAAACCCGCAGGTCATCTGACAGGCTGTTCCATACTCACTAAATACCACACTCAACAAGCATTAAGGGGCTTGTCCATTGATTTAGAAGCCAATACAAGCACATTAAAAATCTATTCTGTATCAAAGAGTACAGGTGAAAGTGGATCAGTCAAAAGTTGGTCATGCTGCAGAATTCTGAATGGTCTGTAACTTATCTTCTTAGGTAGACCATTGGACGAGAGTCTTCCACTAATCAATAGGCTTATGATAAAAGCAGACGTGTGCATTCTCAGTACCTGCCTGGGTGCTTTGTGCTTTTGGGATTTCAGCCCTTGTGCCTTTTTCTTTGTGTCCCACATACTTCAGTCTGTCATGCAGTTGCGTATTCTGCCTCTCCTTCATGCCATCGCCAAGACATGTTCCTCAATACAATCTCCATCGACCACGTAGTGGCAAATCAGTCAGGGCTCAGCTTGAGGTGCATTAACATTTAATCATGGTCTACTCTTTCCTTTCAGAGCTTGCTGGATCCTTAAAAACAAAACCATTTTCTTGTTTGAACATTTCCAGCATTTTGCTTTCCGATGTTTCTTGCCTGAGGAAGGAGATGTAAAGTGGTTCTCAACTGTCTAATTAGTGACCTCGGCAGCACTGCAGAAACAATGTCTGAGGGCCAGAGCGGATCTCAGGCCATTCATCAACCGCGGTGCTGTCCAGTCAGGTCATATTAAGCCCTCTCTTCGAACAAAATGCCACGCTGTTTGTGCATGCAACTGCTGGGCAGCTTGGCCGTCTGCCCCGCGTCCTTAAGCACACCTTGACTGACAGGTCTAGCACATAAAGTATCGAGGAAGACTTGTTGGCACAGATCGGAGAAAGTGATTAATTGGTGCCATATGCTTGGGGAGCACGCGTGGTGGGATCGGGCGACCCGAAATGTGCGTGGGGGAGATTATTCCGAGGCTCGTGAGGTGAGCGCAGTGACTGGTCTGGCTGGGAATGTGAGCTTCAGAGCGTGAACGGGCCAGGGGAGATGCAGATTAGCCGTGCAGCAGGTATCCTCGCGGCCCGGTCGGGCAAGGGATTACAAAGGTGAATACGGAATCAGTGCACAACTGATACCGAGGCCCCACATGGTACACTGGTCTATATTTTCATTTAGTTTTATGAAAAGATTCATGTTTGTACCTTGTCTGGAGAACTCGTCTGCTTCATGGTGGACCAGCTCTGCCACACAGCCTCCGTAGTGCAGGTGGGAGTCGTGGTCGAAGGCCTTGAGCGTCTCACTGGAGCTGTAGGACTTCTGGGTGGGCACGCGGCCTTCCTCATTGTCCAGGGATGCGGAGGTGTACTGAAGCTCCTTCCCACAGTGGGCGCGAGTCAGCGAGCGGTGACGCCGGTCCTTCAGGTCCATGGCTGCGTCAGAGAGGAGCAGGGCAGGGACGGGGACAGGGGAGGGGAGTCTGCTCCCGAAGGTCGTGGAGGGGGCAAGGTCACTCTAATCCTTCACCTGCAAAGGGCAGAGAGGGATCACAGGGATGAAAGTTAGAACCTGGTAAAACATGAAAAGGCTTTTAGAGAGAAGGTATCAATATAATATAACTTTGAAGGTCCAACTTTGAATCACCTCAGGCTATATCAGATTACAGAGATATTCCTTCAAATAACAAGAGACGTGGGATTAAACAAAAACATGTGGATGCAGCCTATCTGTAGACAGAAATGGCCAAAATTGCATCTATATAGCAAGTCGGGATGAGGACAACACAACCCACAGACGGAATCAGCGAGAGAGGGGGATTCGGGACGGTGGCACAGTTACCCGTGAGAGATGGCGACAGAAGACCAGGAGGACAGGAAGAGAGAAGAAATGACTTGAGGGCATTCACAGTCTCTCCCTCATTATCACAGTCAGAAGGAATCGCATTCCCACTGAGACAGTCTATAGGGAATAATCACAGATGCCTGTGTGTGTGTGTGTGTGTGTGTGTGTGTGTGTTGCAGCTTGAAGGTTCTCTGAACCCAAACACCCCTCTAACTCAGTCCACCCACCCCTCCTTGAAGAGAGGCGTCTCTCCATCCAACCCTGAGGAGAACCTGGTAAAACCTGGTAGAGGCGGACGATAACACGATCGCCGGGCCTGGCTCTCCATCACCGATAACGGCAGTCAAAGCAGCTCCCTGTGGCACTCTGGGTAATTCACACCCAGGCAATTCACACCTGCCTCTGTAAAAGAACATGCCAGCACACCTCCGCACTCATCTTCACCTGATCTTTCAGCTCTTTTCTGCCGATCATAAAAACTTTACACCCTCATGGACATAATAATACAGCCTCAAGACATTTGTCACACTCTCGTCAAACATTATCTGCCGAACAAGTGCTGAAGGTCAGGGACCAGAGGCTATGTGCTGTGAAGTCCAATCTAAGACAAAGAGTTATTTTCTTTTCACAATCCAAAGCATTGTGTTTAATTAGCTAATTAAGAAAGTCTTTTTAGTCAGACATTTTAATCAGGAAACACAAAACACATTGCAGAGAGTATTTTTCCCGTACCGAATGTGGGCAGCGGTGATCTATAATATACATTACCCTAGGGCTTTCTCCACACTTCATCATGGAGCATTACTGTGTGGTTAAAATGGAGGTAGCAGGGTTTCTATCGACGCCAATTACTCTACAAAGGAAAGAGAATCAATATGTTTCTTAATAAATTGAACACTAGGAAAAATATTGGATTGCCAGTATTTGCTTTATTTATTTTTATCCACACATAAGCCTGCCACAGACAGGCTATAATACGAACTTTAACATTTTTAGATTTTAATGAAGCTCCGCAGTGTCTCTTGAAAACTGAGATAAGTTGAAAAGAACCAATAAGAAGAAGGATATTTCTCACCTACAACTGCGATGCCATGCAATATCACTGCTGCTGCACCTTCGACGCACTCACACCCGATCACCGTCACATGAATGCTAATCAATAATCACCCACTTGACACGGCGCCCTAATCACTCCACTACAAAGCCCTGCTGCACCCATGAGAATGTGTCTGATCTTCCCACGGGCAGGCTCATGTAGGAAAGACTGGTTGGTACAACTCTCCCCAGGCCTGGAGGATCTGGTAGAATGGTTACGGGCCTCTTCCCGGTTACTATTTCGTTTTATATATTGTGTTGCAAATAGCTAGACACAAATAGAACTAACACGCTGGTCAATCAGCAAATTCAACAGGACTCTCTGATGAAAAAAAGGAATGTTTCCTGGCATTTGTACGTATTTGTACGGGTTGCACTAGAAATGCAGCAGCTGTAGTGGGAAAAGGGAGAGGATTCCAACTGGGAACAGGGCCAGGGCAGACTCTACTCAGCATTAAATGCAGACCTGGCAAAAACAATTTACAACAAACAAGTGCATACCCCTGCATCTACATTCTATAACATTTCTTATGAAAGTTTACACAAACATACACACACATGTATTGTATATCTTTAATTTTATCCTTACATCTCACTGCACTCTACCTACTTTTAAAGTAAAAGTGAAGTGATTGTCACATGTGATACACAGCAGCACAGCACACGGTGCACACAGTGAAATTTGTCCTCTGCATTTAACCCATCACCCTGAGTGAGCAGTGGGCAGCCATGACCGGCGCCCGGGGAGCAGTGTGTGGGGACGGTGCTTTGCTCAGTGGCACCTCAGTGGTACCTTGGCGGATCGGGATTCGAACCGGCAACCTTCTGATTACGGGGCCGCTTCCTTAACCGCTAGGCCACCACTGCCCCTCACAGCAACTTAGAAAACACCTGTAAGCATCTCAAGTGTGTGTGTGTGTGTGTGTGTGTGTGTGTATCCACAGCAGCCACACTGCAGTTGCAACAAATGTTCCCACAGGGACCAGAACCCTTCTCTCTTACCCATACATTCTAATTCTTTCTAATCTAAACTCTATATTCTGATCTAATCTGCTATCCGACTTTCACCAAGGGAGAGGAAGATAAAAAGAAGAGAGAAACAGAAGGAGCCATCTGGATGACAGTTTTATTAATACTGATTGGAGAGTAAAGACTGCTACAAGGTCATTTTCACTTCAGCCCGGCAATGTCTGCTGATAAATAGACGTTGTTAACGTGCAGAAATGTCTCATTGTGGAACATCATTTTATCAGCACGCAAATCGCTTTTTTGAATAGCAGCTATGGTGCAGGCTATCTTGCTGGTGAAGTTCCACTGCCCTGCACTGCTAATTGTGCTCATCGTGGCCTTGAAAATTAACTGATGAGTTCAGACAGGTCTGCTGAACTGTGCAGGGAGAGCGGGAGGAACATTAGTCCATTCACATGTACACATGGTGAAGGACAGCTGCTATTAAACACAAAAATGTCTGATGCCAAGAATTGCTATTGTCTGGGATGACTTTGGGAATCCTGAATGGAGCGGCACAAGGAGCCCAGCAGAAGAAGGTCGCTCCTTGTCCAGCTCAATTATGGACTCTGAAGGGGGGAAGGGCAGAGTGAGTGTCCAGAAGCAGCGAGGCTATGTTCAACAGCTGGAGTTCGCGGCTCAATATCGTGTTTGGGGAGACGAGTAGGATCAGAAGAGTGGATGGAGGGATGTATCAAATGGAAGGAAAGGAGGGGGGGCAGGGTAGGTGGAACAATTCAAGATTGATGACAGAAGATCAATCACCAGCTGCCCACACGTGTGCAGCTCAAGGTTAAAGATAACGCAGTATTGACTGGTGCTGGACACACACATTTACTGTATATTTACTTCTGTTTTTCTTTGTAAAGGTCATGGTTTTAACTATGCAACAAAGAATTTAGCACTGTCCAGAACTGTCTATTCGTTTTTGCAATAAAATCTTACCTTTACAGCATTTATCAGACGCCCTTATCCAGAGCGACTTACAATCAGTAGTTACAGGGACAGTCCCCCCCGGAGCAACTTAGGGTTAAGTGTCTTGCTCAGGGACACATATGTAGTAAGCGGGATTTGAACCTGGGTCTCCTGGTTCATAGGCGAGTGTGTTACCCACTTCTCTTGCTTCTATAGCAAATTCTGAAACACAACAGCTAAAAGTCTTCCAACTCTTCCTATTATGCTTAAATGATCTAGTGCAAAATAAGTGTCATCCTTGAGAAAGCTGATGAAGCCGCTGAAATATACTGGCTATGAAATTGTATTCAGCATGCACTGTATCAAAGAGGGGGAAATGTCTTATTGTTAAAAAACTTCATTTTCCTGATTACTTTTCCCTCAATAAATGTCTGACACCTTACACTCATGGTCTAAACAAAAATACAATACTGGCAAAAAACACCAAATATTTTGGAAAAAAGTGTTTAAATTAACATTGAAAAAAGGCATCTTATATTAATGTCAAAATCTACAGTGAAAAGTCTATCTAATCTACTGTTGTTTTTTTTACATAAGTACATAACTCCGCATGTGTTTATTCATAGTTTTGATGCCTTCAGTGAGAATCTACCAATGTAAATGTTCATGAAAATAAAGAATACATTTAAAAAAAGGACACATTGAATGAGAAGATGTCCAAACATTTGGCCTGTGTTGTATATAAATATAAATATATATAAAAAAAATCCTATAACAATTAGTGTAGTGACACCTTGTATAAAACCTAATACCCAGGCCCCACACCAGTACTTAGACACCCTATATTTGTAGTGCATTATGAGGAATCAGACATGTGCGGCAGCATCCCATATATAGTGTGAGGAGCCTCATATTACATGTCAAAGCAACCCTTCCCTGTGGAAGCGGCCCACAAAAACAAACCCCCGCTATCCCAGCCTGCACCTCTCCCCTAGGTGAAGCAGCTGAGATCTTGCTACCTTCCAGGATTCCCAGGACACCTACTGGGTTCATTTCAATTAAAAGATAAGCACAAGAAGAACCATTTCTATCCCGGGTGCGTGTGGTGGCAGACAGACCTATGAACAAACAAGGCACTTTTGCAAGTCTTTCAATAAATAAAGTGGCACCAGGTGTCCACGAAGGATGATGAAAACAGCGCAGAGCCACTGACTAATTGTCTCCCGGCGGGGCGGACCTGCCTGCAGTTATTTCGGAGGAGCCCAAAAAAAAAAAAAAAAAAAAAAACGTACCCGTGAAAACATACAGGAACACCACCGTCCATGGACGGAATATAGATGGTATGTTCTCCAGCGCCCCCGCCACCTGCTCAACTTCCCTGACACAAGACTTTAATTACTGTCCGCCTTTTCCTTTCCTGTAAGTGCAGACCCATGCGAAGCTGAACTGGGGTGGATATTCTGATGCGGGCCGGGCGGGGGGCAAGGTCAGAACACACTGGCATTGTGTGGAACTCGACTGAGATTCTTAATGAGTGGATCCTCTTCCAGGCAAGGGTCATTAATCACGTCTGATATCTGTTGTGTGGACCGGGAAAGGGGCTGAGCGTGGGGATGGCCCGGGTTCAGCTGGAACGTGGCGGCCATTTTGAGTCCAAGCACCATTCTGTGCCAGCAAACGAAAATCTGTTACTTGACCAATTCAGCAGAAATGGCTCAAGCTGTCCTTCGTGTTGCTGATGTCATATGCAGCCTTTACACATTGCTATGATTACTCAGTGTATTTATAGTCATTTAAATGTGTCTGCAAGTAGCAATCGTCACAGAGTGTAGTAACTTGCATCTGTTAAAAAAAAAAAAAAAAAAGGAAAAGGAGTGTCTCTCGGCGATCAAATTTCTGTTTCTGTTTCATTTATAATTCTGTTCATTTTCATCCATAAAGTTCCATGAATGCAGGTCTGCACAAGACCAGGATACAAATAGTACAGGATGCAAATACAGTAAACCTAGTAAAGCTATGGTAACTGTAGGTATATAATATACAGAACAAAGATGCATATGTAAAGAGTCTAAACAGCATACACTGATACTTATAACAGCATAGAAATTAGGGGTGCAAATAATTTTACCTCGGTAATGTTAATTAGACAAGATTTTGCATCCTTGAAGAATGTGTTTGTTGCACGGACAGTAATTGTAGCTCATTTTTAATTTGCATATTGTTTACATAATTTTCCTGCAAATCAAACCGCATTAAAATGTGACTGACACTACTTTAAGTAGACGTGTCCCCATGAAAAATAATCAGAAGGTGAACACGTAGGTGAGGCAACCATCCTGATTCTAAGTCAAAAGTTTAAATGGTCACCAGATGATGCATAAATACAGCAACCCGATTTGCTACATGGATTGAAGACTTCGGGCAGTGGTGGCCTAGTGGTTAAGGAAGCGGCCCCGTAATCAGAAGGTTGCCGGTTTGAATCCCGATCCGCCGAGGTGCCACTGAGCAAAGCACCGTCCCCACACTCTGCTCCCTGGGCGCCTGTCATGGCCGCCCACTGCTCACCAAGGGTGATGGTTAAAAGCAGAGGACACATTTCACTGTGTCACCGTGTGCTCTGCTGTGTATCACAATGACAATCACTTCAGTTTCAAAAAGACTAAAACTGTCTAAAAGACCTTTGGAGGCACGAGTGGGGACCGTCCCCATCAAGCAATTAGCAAAAAAAGTCAGTTTTACCCCCTCACGCAGTAATTTTCAGGGAGCTTTTGCATCCTAACTTGTGCTAATTGCACTCGCCAATCATTGCATGTCAACATTAGATGTCCAGTTAGGTTACATGAGACCGTGAACGCGTGGACACATGGAGACAGTGGAATGTGTTGTCAGTAGTGCTAGAGGCATTGCTACTTAAATCTGGATATATATTTTGCACACTTCCATCCATACAAGGGTGTAAACAGTGAGCCTACATGGAAACGTTACTACTCTTGGTGAAAGATTTGTATTAAGTTTGGCTTGGACCTAACTTGGTGTTTTATTTGACAGGCTGCTGCCACACTTGCACAGGGTGTGTGCATCTGTTTTATTTGATGTTTGCTTTTCTCAAGATGCAAAAGTATCTTAAGGGTCATCAGAGGTCATGCCAGGCCGCTCTCTAATTCCCTCTTTCTTGGTTTCCTCTTCCATCCCTTTCCCTCCTCTCCCTGCATCCCTAACTCTCCGAATTTTCTGGATGCAAATGAAACGAACATCGCTCCCTCCTCGTCCCCGTCTTCCCTCATTCCCTCCGCCGTGTAATCTCACGGCTTCACAATGAAGAGCAACAAGAGCGGCTGTTTATTACACTAATCCCAAAATCCACAGTCAGATGGGTCTCCGAACTCCTTAATCTGCCTCTAAAAACCAAAATGGAGGCAGGCCAGCCGAGGTACGGAGCCCTGCAGCTGCCGGTGCCACTCGCCACCACAGCAGCCAAGGTGCAAACGCACAAGATAATTAAGGCCAGCTCATGCTCATGGGAGGAAAGAAAAAAGAGAGGAAGACAGAACAGAGAGCGCGCGAGAGGAGTTTCAGTAATTGCATCTTTCCCACGGAACTGCACAATGCACACGTCCTCAACCGATGCACGCTCCCAACGTGACCCGTGACACAACGTCTGAGAGCATGCGGATCACTGTCGATACTTAAAAGCCGGCCGCTGCATCGCTACGACTTACCAGCTGCCTATGTGCTATTAGCCGAAAGCAGAGGATCAGACGGCAATTATCCACCGGGCTGCATCCCTGATCTGAGCCGAGGGAACGGAGAGTGGCCTTGCCACTGTGACCCTCCTGGAGGAGGCGTACAGTTTATATCTACTGCGGAGGGGGAATAAATAAATAAAATAAATAATTATTAAATAAATAAATAAACTGCGATAGAATGACAGAGCATTATTAAAGCAATCCAGTTGTGACAGACTGGTACTTTCCACTCTGGGGAAAGGATAAAGATGAATAAATCAGTGTCATGATGTGACATTCCCACCATCTGCTGGGTAAAATATTCAAATCTGCAATAAATGCCAGCGAAGGCTGGGGTGACAAGGAGTAATTATGGGTCTATCAGAGGTGACATGTTGAAGGCCTGTGTTTTGGTTTTTTTTTTTTTTTGGACGGGGGGCCGGGTCACCAGGAGCGTGCAGAGGAACATACTACAGAGCCTGACGGTGCTGTGCTATTTAAACACCGGGAGGGTAAATGACAAGTGCGATCAGGATCCTTGACCTCACTGTGCAGGATAAATGCCAATGGCGAGGCATTTCCTGGGCGAGAAATGCCAAGACGACAGCGTAGGGCGGGGCACTGCTCAGAACTGGAGAGCATGGAACATCATCACTGGCGAGGTGCACCGGGCCACTTGCTCATCTGCATCTCAGTCGCAGAGTCAACGAGCTAGAGGTGCGGATCTAAGATAAGTGTTTGGCGGACCTTTGTACCTACAGATCAAGTCTGGTTCTACCCGCCCGTCAGTTGGAGAGGTAGGGCATTTTTTCCTTTTGTAATACAGCATTCATTATTACAGCAAAGGGAGACTCTAGATAGAGTCGGTGTGAACTGATTTGAGTCAGTATTTGGACCAAGACGCAAAGGAGCACCACAAAGCTGTAAATAAATAGCAGGGTCAGCACACTGTCTCGTCCCAATGACATCATGATCACCAAATGCAGCATGACAAATGAGTCTGGGGGGAGTCAATTAGCACCCATCAAATTACGAGCACGGGCTGGCACAGACGACGAATGAGGGCCGGTGTGAGCAGAGCCAACACTGTGCAAAGTTGAATATGGAGGAACCGAAGCTCACCTTGTGGTGTAGATGGAGGGGACATTTTTCAGACGTTTGGACAGAAGAACCGGTTAAGTCAACTACAACATTATTAAGGATTTACTTCAGTCTTCTAGCAACAGTTCTAGATTCATTGGTGAAAAAATGCACTAACCATCATTTTAGAGGCTATCAGAAATTCCCAGGAACTAGTTTATGCATTTCCATAAGATCTCTGTCAGTCTGCCAGCAGATAAATTGGCCATCGTGTGAAGGAGTGCTAATGAAGAGCCTGAAACTGGCATGCAACGTTTGCTATGAAGACCTTTGTTTCAGAAAGCACTTCACAAACCTACACTCCTCAAGGACATGATCTTCTACATAACACCCTCTCGTTCAAGCTGAAGAACATGCTCAACAGCCTAGTGCCAGAGAGCAGTGAATGACATATACATGCTGTACTCTAGTTATACTGTCTATGTCATTAAGCTTTTCTTTCTCCAGCTCGAAGCCTTCTCTCACACATTTAGTCAGACTCATTGCCTCCTTCGCTACGCTGTTCTGCTTGGTGTCACGTGACTGGGATTGCCTAAGGGACCAATAGAAGGGCAGCTCCAGCTCCAATGATGTAGTTCACTGGTCCAATTAAGCATGCTAGATTTAGCATCATTACGAGAGATATCATTGGGAAGGCACATATTCAGGATGAAATGAAGAGTGATTCCCTGTCAAGCCACTGAAAAATTCAGGCCTACAGAAAGAAGGTATGGAAAGAAATCCAATTAGACGTCCGACAGGGATCCACAGCATCTACTGAGAATCACCTGATGGGATAACAAAAGGCTAAACTGGATGCTCTCCACCATCAATCTGTCCTGAGCACATTTGGGACTGTAAACAGTTTTGTGGTTGCACTGTCATTTGTTTGGCCATTCTGGAACACAGCAAGTTACACTGGGACTGTGGTTAACCACGTATAGTGCAGCATAACATCCTGAGACTGCTGGGTGAGGAACTACATTTGGAAAGATCACCAGTGTGTCGCCGGTCTCTAATATATGCACTATATCTCCTCCACAAGGCCAATAAAAAATGATGAGCAAGTCGACCAGTTGTCAGGATGATTTGTTCGGAACAATTTTGGTTTCAGTGACTGAACTGTTGTGAGAGCCACTCATTGTTTCCAGCCTGGATTTTGGACTCCCACCTCCGATTTTTGGATATTTCTTCTGGACGTTCCAATATTGGAGAAGATGCTCACTGGTTCCGGCCACTGGTTCCATGCTCACCATTGTGTCGAGGCCTAAAGGTAAATCTTGTCCCATTTATCCGGCATCCACTTAAGATTTACTCGTTCATTTCACATTTCAAGGTTATGACTTTCAGGTGGATTTATCAGCCTGACATTTTCACTGTAAACATGCACACCAGCAACAGACATTACATTTAGGTGATTCATTTCAAATAATCCCCGAACATAATTTGTCTTCTTTTTTTGTTTTATCATTTAGAGTAAGCGTAACTGTCTAAGAACAATATGCACATTACAAGTTTACAATTTTACAAGTTTAAGTTACATAATAACAGTGGCAGGCCTAAATAAAGGCTTAATAATAATTATTAAAAATAAATAAATAATGCAACTTAATGAATTGTGAGAACACACAACTTTTTGTGTTCAGTGTTATCCAAGCAGTTGTCCTGCATTGAGTAGGCACTCTACTGCTCCACACACATTCATGCAATAAAAACTGTCAGAGCAAGCGTGTTCCTGCGAAGCAGCAGAAGCAGAATTAGCCGTAGCCGTGGCTTGGGGGGGGGGGGATGAAATTAAGCCAAGGCCTGGCAAGCTGCCCTCAGCGTGTCAGAAGTAAAACGACCCCATCTCTGTGCCAGCAGACATGACAAGGATAAGTAAGTAGTAGAAGAGGTGGAAGACTCTGCGAAAAACAGAGGAATCCACATTTCAGAGGGAGGGGGAAGAAAAAAGAAGCAGCAGCAGCTGTAGAAATATTAGCTTGAGAATATCTGGCACCTCGGCAGCAGCGCAATCTTCGGCAGTTGCCAGGTCGCGCATATGCTGCCGTCAGCGCTGCGCCGCAGATCCGGGCTGCTGGGAGTAAGAGCATGAATATGCCTCCTCCTCAGAAGAGTAATGGGGTTAGACTGTGTGCGGCAGCGCGGGCCGCAGCGTGGCAAGCTCAGGTGATGGAAATGCAAGCGGAATGGCCCCCCGTCCCCCGCGGGCCGGGACCCCGTGGGTTTTCATGCTCTCTGCACATGCACCAGTCGCCGCGCTGAATCACTTCCCAGCGTGAGCCTCCAGGCAATAGCGCTCTTTATTTGTTTATAATGGCAAAGCATTCCCGTAAATGGGCGACGGCATCACGTAAATTGTGCATACTTACATTTATGCAATTGACAAAAGCTCATTAGGGCGCGCTACAGCAGTTCGATTCATTTGGAACGGGCCGAAGGAAAATAAATTGAACGCTACTGTCTCGACGAGCAAGGAAAAGGGGAAGAAAGGTTCAAAGATAAAGAAAAGGACAGCAAATGGAGAGAAGATGCTGTAAATTGAAAACAGAAGGAATAATAAATAAATAAATAAAAGAGAAGTGCTCCAAGACCCTGTTTAGCATTCAGCAGAAAAAAGGACACCTTGCCTGTGTGTTCCTACAAAGTCTCAAATACACAAGCGCAATGAAATATACATGAGAGAACAGCACGCTGCTCCCTGTGAGGGGGGACATGTGTTACACAAGCGCTGAGTAATGGCCCCGACTGCTCGTGACCTTTACCACTTGAATGTTAACCCATTAACCCCGCGTCCGTCCAGGAATGACTCAGCAAATCATGACTCTGCAAGAAAGCACCAACAGGCGACGAGGAGGCGACGTGTCTACTGACAGGCAAGAGTGTTTGGGATGCAGCAGATATTGCAGCAGAAGTGTCTGGGCCAACAATTAAACCGACAGTTTAAATCCACATCTCTACATGATGTTGTCCATTGAGACATTCTGTATGTGATTATGGGCTATTTAAGACATTACATCCATGATATTTAGCTGCAGTGAATTAGTGTGGTAGTAAGTGGTGGTAGTAGCCTAGTGGGTAACACACTCGCCTATGAACCAGCAACACACTTAACCCTAAGTTGCTCTAACTACTAAGTCTAACTAAGTTGCTGTAACTACTGATTGTAAATCGCTCTGGATTTACTTGCCATGCAAATGGAAAGTAAATGGTCATTAATGGACTGTACTGTTGGACAACTGACAATTATCATACAGCAGGGGTGTGCAATAATGGCATATTAGTGCCATTATATATATATATACACACACACACACACACACACACACACACACACATATATATATATTTTTTTTTTTGTGTGTGTGTGTGTGAGTGCCATTACTGAACACCCTTGGTTAAAATAGGGTTGCCCTAGTAACATATACAAGGGAAAAAAAATTAATAGTAATAGGGATTATGTTTTTTTTTTTTTTTACACATTTCTGAAAAAAATCAAAGAATGTCAACATGTAATGTGGACAACGACTATGTTTATATTGATCATAAACAGCAGGTAGCCATTATGGTCAGAGGTCACCAACCCTGGTCCTGAAGGGCAATTATCCTGCACATTTGACACTTGACCTCTCTTCTCGTTACAACCATGTTCATAGGCTGAATCAGGCTCTTGACCTCTGATCAGGTTTAAATCCACATCTGTACATGATGTTGCCCATTGAGACATTCTGTATGTGATTATGGGCTGTATAAGAAGTAAATGTTGTTGTTGAAAGTACATCCATGATATTTAGCTGCAGTGAATTAGTGTGTTGCATTACACCATGTTTAAGTTAGGGTGGTAGTAGCCCAGTGGGTTACTCGTCTATAAATAAGGCAACTTTAAAGTGACAGCTTCAAACCCCACTTACTACCAGTGTGTACCTGAGCAAGACATTTAACCCTGAGTGTTTTCAGGGGTACTGTCCGTGTAACTAGTGATTGTGACTCACTCTGGATAAGGGGGTCTGATAAATGTTTGATTCAATTTTGTATGACATTTAAAAATTGCCTGCATTGTGTAGATTGTCTGGCTGTTTTATCCCCTGGTCCTCCCCTGTTTGTTGAATCATTTCTAGGTGAATTTAATTTATATTTGGGTTGTTTTTTGTTACACTCAATCGTTTCAGCGCACAGATGATTAAAATGACAATTGAGATTTTTGCAATATAGTTGCCCCTTTGCCTTCACTCTGCGGTCCAGCTCACCCCAAACCATCTCGATTGGGTTCAGGACCGGTGACTGTGTCCAGATCTCCACTTTTTGTTAAGTTTTTTTGTTAAGTACATAATGTAAACGGTCATGAAAATGATGAAAACACATTGAATGAGAAGGTGTGTCCAAACTTTTGGCCTGTACTGTATATTGTTCATGCATAAAACCAAAAACATTTTTTATCATCTACTGTATACACACAAACACGGGATAACAACAGATATTTAGAAGGCAAAAAGCTCCTTTCCCCTAGTAATGACTAATTCATTATCATTGCCCTTTACGTGCATTACCAGAATATTAACTATTTTATTTATGAAGCTGCCGCACTGTTAACACAACGTCCTTGCCAAGTTCAGATGGGCTTTCAGAGCCGCCAAACGCAGCTGCAGGAGCCCCACTCAGAAGTCCCAGAGGTTGTGATGAAAGCAGAAGAGAACAGGGGTGTGAGAAAGAACGAGAGAGAGAGAGGGAGGGTGGTTAAAAAGCAGAAAAATCCTGTCTGATCCCGTCTCTGGAGTGAGGAAGCTGTGGGAGAGAGTGTCCTCAGGAAAAGGGGGGGGGCAAACATTTCCCCTTCACCTTATGAGCTCCGCCTCTCCAATTTATGAGAACAAGAACAAAAAGAAACATATGCACTCGGGCAAAAACCCACCTTGTTCTCTCTCTCTCTTTTCTCTCTGCCGGTGTAGTTGCGGTTGTGTGGGGACGAGTGCAGTGCTTGATGGATTAATTAAGCAGGACTGCAGGCTGCTGTGCGTTAGGAGCAGGGAGACAGAGGAGGGATGTGGGATATATAAGTCACACAGCTTCGACTTTCTTTCTGAAATCTGAACCCGTTTGACCCGAGAAGGTTGTGTAGTATGAATCGTACAGCAACCCCAAGCTCCATGTTCCAGAAGATTCTGACAGAGGGATGGACATCATTTTTATCAAAAGATATTCCCTTCTTAATATTCCCTTCCCTAAATCTCCCATAGGTGTTAATTTGGATTGGGATCAGGTGACTGAAGGTCATATCATATCTTGTGGATAGGGATACTGTCATCCTGGAAAACCGCACTCCCAAAAGGATGGATAGGTTTCATCATAGGATCTCAGTCATCACTTTCGATCTGCTCTGACCTTTCACTCTAAGGGAACAGGTGGCCCAAACCAAGCAGGAAAAAGTCAACACGTTTTAGACACTTCATATATGTTGACTCAACCAAAGACACGGTCTACAATCCCATCAGTCTCTTTCCTCTATGCCCCTCAACCTCAGGGCCATTTCTTGTCCCTGCTGTAATTACCTCCCACGTTCTCCTCAAGTGGGACTTGAATTCTACACTAAACATGGAGCAATTAGAGCAGATGTGTCAAGCCAAGCAATATTACACTTAACACTGGCTCCCTTCTCATTGGGGGGTTTGCTCTTGGTGTTAATAAAAAACAAGGACTGAGAATATTTTTCCCCTCACCACAGTGACGTGTCACTTCCATGCCCTAGGCTATACTTTAATATTCAAATGCACTTGGGGGCTAAATCAAGGCAGCAGGAGGACATTCAGTGGCAGATTTTAAACCTACAGTAAGCTTCATAATGACTAATATCTTCTAAAACACCTATCCAGATTGGGGTATCAGGGAAGCTGGAGCCAATACCAACAATCGTTAAGCAGAAAAATCCCAAATCACACACACACACAAACCAGAGTCAATCTAGCCAATTCACCTCTAGCCATTTTTGGATAACTGAAGGAAGCATGGACAGTGGAAAAGATGCCCAAGTCTCCTTGCTGTGAAGCATGCATCCATCCATCTATTGTTGTAATAAAATAATGACATAAATGACAAAATGGAAAAAGAATGGGATACATGGATGCAATGATCATAAAATAATTATTTTCTTTAAATGTATTGAAATGTATGTGCAAATAACCCTAACCCTCTCTGTTACGAAGGTTTGTCAGCATCCTGGCCATATAAGAAAGCCCCACTAGATGGAGTCGTCTGATTGTAAACATGCAAATAAGTTGTCAGGTGATCAAGTTAAAGTACAGCACCTATATATGAATATTTCAAATTATTAGACCAACACCATCCACATGTTTCTGTACATCAGTTTCGTTAGTGTCATTTTGTTGGAGGATGATATATTTATTAAGAAAGAGGCAAAAGAGAAAGCATTAATGGTGGTTGATGAGACTAGTAACATTTTGCGTTCTCACTGAGCATAAATGGGCTTTTATTATACAAGGCCTATAGATTTAAAATCACCCCCTTGTGGAACTTCTGACAACACCAACATCAGACTACTAACATGTAAATGCAGCATAAAAGAGCACTAGACATAATGCAGCCAGCACATTAGTCGCCATCATAAAGAGCTGAATGTATACATCTGCTGAAGTGCATGAATGACTGGGTCTCCTAAGTTTAAAACCACAGTAAAGACAGCCGACAGGAGCCTGTGGGAGTGTGAAGGGTTGCGTGCAAAGCCCGGATTCCGGCTCTCCAGCCCTTCATGTGGAAAACAAATACTGCTGAAGTTGGAAATTGGGGCGGTAGGAGCGAGAGAAAAGTAAATAAAGGGCTGCCTCTTCCCGGCTATACGCTTGACATTTATAACTGTCAAGAACTGAGATGGGCGCTTCTCTCTTAGCGAGTTTGTGCCAGAGGAGATGGACTGGGTTCAGCCCTCCCTTCTCCCAGAATACCGCACTCAGAATGTCTGGGGTAAAAATATTCAAGAGATTTCAACTCTGTCCACCTCCCTTATTTACATCTTTAGAGCACGTTATTTTTTACCGCGGTAAAGATTGAGGAACATTCTAGACAGTAAACAACTGAAAGAATCAGTTCCTAACACCATAAACAAAACAATTCATTGCCAAAATCCCTGCGCAGTCAGTTGACAGCATGTCAACAGGATGCCAAGTTGCATTGGTGGCCTAGTGGGTTAGGAATCTCGTAATCAGAAGGTTGGCGGCACCACTGAGCAAAGCACCGTCCCCACACACTGGTCCTCGGGCGCCTGTCATGGCTGCCCACTGCTCACCAAGGGTGATGGTTAAATGCAGAGGACACATTTCGTTGTACTGTACTTAGTACAAGTGCATTTCAGTTTCATAATGACATTCAATTCACTTTAACTTTTCATCTTGGAAACCTTGAACATTTGATCCTAAGATGTCATGAAGCCAATAACATTTTTAAAAACATTTTATTGGACCAATAAAAAATCATTATCTTAAAAAGGACAATGGCTGCCGTCCGCCTTGAATTAATTTTAATTCAGACAATCATTAATACAATAACAAGAAGTGTTTGTAAGTATAAAATGAAAGAGAAAACCAAGGACCTCTAGGAATGAATTTGGTGAATCTCATCAACAGCAAGATGGGGATTTGGTACCCAGTCCATCTCATTCCTCCCAAAGGCATCAGTACCAAAGACTAGAAGATTCTAGATGTACACTGCACCTCTCTACTGCATTATCCCTGAAGTCCTTACCTTGAAGAACCATCACCAGTTTAGTCTCATTTGCTCCATAATTGATACAAATAAATAAAGCACTAAACCCACACGACCACATATTTGATGCACGGTGAGAAGCGTGCCAGGTTATTTTTGGGCTCGCTCATCTCTTTGCCTGCGGTGTGTGTATCCCGTGGGGAACTGGCTGACAGAAGCTGAAAGTCAGCGTTTCCTCGTGGAAAGCCAGCGCCGGTCTTGCGCGTGTCTGCCTGAACGGGTCCGAGACGTTTTGCAGAGCGTGGTGGGTGAAATCCGGCCGTGTCACGGGGACAGAAGGAGTGCCGTGATAAAAAGGCTCCCGGTGATGTCATTAGCACTATTGTTAACTGAAGAATGCACGGCAGCAGAAATGCGCACAACAAAGAAGCCGCTGACGCCGATGCAGGTGACAGCACTGACAAGGCACCAGTTTCAGGTAGGCTTCGACGGCGATACTCCCAGGCCGAAAATTCATTTAGACACAAATGCCAGGATTTGGAAGACGGCACGAGTTCAGCCAATGAGTGAGATGTACGCGGTTGGACATATTTCACCTTATTCCCACAAACTGGCACAGACAGCGGTGGGCACAGTCAAGGAAATGACTCGCAATGAACGAGCATACAGAGACACAGGACTTGGGGGTAATGTACAGTAACCTGTGGTGACAGTGGCTGTCAGCACCGTAACAAGCGCCACAGCCAGTTATGAACAAGGACACAAGGAGGCATCAGCGAGGGGTTTTAGGTAGAAACGCTGTCAGATTAGACAGACAGCCTACATAATAAGCCAAATAAGGAAGTCAAATTTAAGACTTTTTAAGGCTAATTCATCCTATTTAAAACACTGCATTGGGGTAGTAAATTACATTTGTCCAAGGGCCAGAGTTTTTCCTCTGCCCTTAAGTAACATTTTCAATATATCATTTTTTTATATATATATAAATTTTCAAAATTTCTGTATTTTTTTTTTTTACTTTGTCAATGTTAACAGACTCATTTTACATGTACTGCTGCAAGTCACTAAGGGTGGCTGTGATATGTCTGGTTTGTATGATTTCCAGTAGCTTTTTGATATGGGTGACATGGGCCATTGCCCAGGGCAGCATTGTGGATGGGGCACCACCAATAAATTTACATTTTATTTTTTGTGTGTGCACTTTTCTATTGGGTACCTTCCATTTGCAAGATACACCTGTTGCTTGCCAGGAAGAGGGGTGGAGGCCGCTAGGCGGTTGGAGTGGCATGGAGTGGCCAGCTCCAAACAGGCTAAGACCCCCCTGGTCATTTCCATGCATGTGCTGGAAGTGAGCAAGGAATTACTGACAGATTGAAAGCTTGTTTCACTTGATTTATTGCAATTTAATTAGTTTTATTAACTATTAAGCCTTTTAAATTCTAGATTTAAGGATTAATATTAATTTTTAATGCGGTATGGCAAAAAAAACTCATCACAAAATACTTTCCCAAATCAAACCATTCGAATTTTTCTTTTTTTTTTTATCACATTTTTTGTCTGATATAGCCAGACTGAAACTGAAGATACGAGACATAGTATTTCTTTATGTTTTTATATCTTAATAAAGTTAATTAACATATAAAACCATGACTATCGCTGCCCTCTTCATCTCCGTTTTCAGCCATTTCACTCTTTGCTGTCTTAACGCAGTGAAACACGTGACGTGATACTGTGTGTATTGCTTCTGTCCAGCGTTTCAGCAGTTCAGACATCCCAAAAGCCTGCAAAACCTGTAGTCTGAGGTGAAATGCGCTTAATAGTTGATGCTCCATGATGCTCCACTTTTGCCAGTTTTTATGTTTTCGTAACTTCGGTCATCGAGAAGTTAAATAAAAGTCTGAAATTGGTTTACTTAGCAAAATAAGCCAATCAGAATACTAGTTTTCTAGCACAGGCTACATGAAAAAGCAACTCTCTCTCTCTCTCTCTCTCTCTCTCGGCTCATCCCACAAGAGCTGCAGTTTTGAAGATGCTACGACCCAGCCGTCTAGCCACCTCTGTCTGGTCCTCTACAAAGGCCGTCAAGTCCATACGCCTGCCTATTTTTCCCGCAACACACCAACAAAGTGGTGCCTAGTATATTCCACCTACTGAAAGGTGCCATTGAAAACACAGAGATAGTTCTATTTGCTTCACAATACCATGACCAAAATGCAATACCAATAACCAAAATGCATGCTGCCCAATAAATCTAGTGACAAAACTGCATTCTTCAATAAAAAAAGTCCTTTAATAAAGTCATTTTACAATAGAATGGAAGTAGCCTAGTCGGTAACACACTCACCTATGAACCAGAAGACCCAGGTTCAAATCCCACTTACTACCATTGTGTCCCAGAGCAAGACACTTAACCCTAAGTTGCTCCAGGGGGGAGTGTCCCTTGTAACTACTAATTGTAAGTCGCTCTGGATAAGGGCGTCTGATAAATGCTGTAAATGTAAACAATAGGAAATGGAAACCATATAAATAAATAAATACACACCTCAGTTGTACTGAGTTTCCAGGACATTCTGTGATAGTGAATTATGGGAGGAGTAGGAATTTGCTGCTTTTGTCTGACCATTCATTGTTCCAGGACATGTATTGCCTCAGCTCACTTGAAACCTGAACAATGAACAATATATATATATATATATATATATATATATATACCGTGCCATTGCCATGCAGAAGAAAAAAATATTACATCAAGGTCAAACATCAAGATGTTTGACTTGACTCTGGCCTTCACTTCAGAGGACTACAGCATATGTTTTATGCTGTAAAGGCACTACATACAAGAAAACCTCACAGTAATTTTCTTGCCAAGCTTGTTAGCCAGTCCATTTGCCTCCAACTGAGTTTCAGCACAAGGCAGCGACCTCTTGTCTTTCGTGTTGACTTTGGGGTGTATACTTAACGTTCTTTCAAAGATGTGATGAACAGAACAGGAGGGGAGGGCTATGTCCCCAAAGTGATGAATCCCTGACAGCAGAACACAGATTTTCTGCCATCTCTTTATCGCGATAGCAGAAGAATAATGGAGAGATGCGGCAAAAGAAAACACAGGGTGAGCGATTGTGCTGATAGGAGGTTTCATGGAAACCAATTGTTAACTGGACTCGACAGACAATACGTGACAATAGCTATTTTACAACTCAAGCCCTTTTCACAACAACAGTGTCACTGTTGGAACTGAAGGAAAATCAACCCCCCCAGACAAAAATATACACAGATAAAAAAAAAAAACAGAATACAGGAGCCTTAAAAATAAATCGTAATTAAAGTTTCCGTCCACTACGGTGAGGACACATGAAATGACCATTTTGATTCTATGGTGAAATGGCTACAAAAAACATCTGGAAATGATGGTTTGATTCTCAGTGCTTGAATCCATTGTTACTTTCTGCAATTCCATTGCCTGAATTGGTCCATTATGAGAACTGGCGCATCTCCTGCATGAATAACACCGGCTGTTTAAAGGTGGCTATCCTCCGCGTTTGGATAAAGGAGGGGGAGATGGAGAAGAGAGACTCTTGTGAGCAGAGGTGGTGCTGAAAAACCTTAGGCATTATAGCCGTAAGAAACCAAGGGGTTGCGGAAGAATAGAAAGCGGGCCTGATTGAAATAGATGTTGAACGTAGCCAAAATCAGGTTCCTTTCAGAGGAAAGAGGGAGTTTAGGATAATGCAATTCCTTGCACTGCTGAGAAAGAGATCAGACTGTGACGGAACAAAACGTTTCAAAATTTCCCTTTCAGTCCCTCCTATTTTCTTTCTCTGTTTCTCTCAGGCGGTGCTTCTCAAGGACACACACCCACACACACACACACACACATTTTATACAGAAAGGCTTTTCCCCATAATTCCAACTAAAGACCAGAACACAATTGCTTAATGAATGATGATGTAATTAATATAATATATGAAATAAAAGGGCCTTGCTCTCACACAGAGAATAGGGAAACGTATTTAGAGACTAGCTCATTCTCAGCATTCCCTGTTGGAGCAATGGCACCCCAATGCCTCTTATAGGCTGTGACACAAAGTCAACCATAAATATCAGACTAGCGTTTAGCATAAAAGAAGAAAATCACAGACCATGTAAGGCAATATTTCAACAAAGCCATCATGAGCACAAATTATAAAGCAAAACAAATACAATCACCCTTGGTGAGCAGTGGGCAGCCATGACAGGCGCCCGGGGAGCAGTGTGTGGGGACGGTTCTTTGCTCAGTGGCACCTCGGCGGACCGGGATTCGAACCTGCAACCTTCTGATTACGAAGCCGCTTCCTTAACCGCTAGGCCACCACTGCCCCTTCAGGGTCTTTTATTTTGAACAATGACCAGATAATGCAGAATCACTGGAAGGTCTCCAAAGGTTTGACACAACTTTTAGCTTGGGTTAGCTTGTGGGTAAGAGGCTCAGATGGCTCCAATAAGTCAATAAAATGTAAAAAAAATATATATATATTTGCACCAGACGACATCAAATCAGTATTTGGCTTGATCTTTCTGGCCCTCTGAAAAATGCTCATTTACTTACACTGAATACAGTAATTCAGTAGTCTGGTGGTGGTGGTGAGGGGGGCCTGAAAGCAACAAAAAGCTGATTCGCATGAACATTTCCTTTGTTTTTGATGGAAAATGTTCCTATCAACAAAGGAAGTTCTGTGTATTTGGACCCACTGCTGCAATTCATGCCAAAATGCAAATAAAAATAGTGACACTAAACATATTGTTGCATTTGTTTTTGGCTCATGAATGACCTACTCTGATATGATAAAATTAGAAAAAAACCAAAGGCATGTGAAAACTGGCATGTCATTGCTTAACACTCAAACCTTCCAAAACAATGCCTGTACGTTTCCTTTTTTTTCCACCTTAGTTAAGAGGAATAGGCAACATGGTGCATTGCCACGGGGTGCATTGCAGGGCAGGACACATGGCCCGGAGCATGAAAAATATAATTAACCTGGGCGCACTATGTTGGTTCTTTGATCTGTACATTTAATATAGACAATAATTAATCCTGGAGTGTGATACACAATACGTTATATTATCGCGGTGCTGGCTTATCATGTATTTGTATATTTTTTAGGGACGCCTATATTGTGAATATGAATTTAATAAGGTGAAGAAATTACATTGTTACAGTTTCACTGTGTGTGTGTGTGTGTGTGTGTGTATATTTCTTTTTTAACTTCATGTCATATTTGAAGATTGTGCATAAACAAGCACTTCCAGACTCAAGAAAATTCACGTTTGACTAGCAGCAAAACCAAAAACAAAATTGGGTTAATACTGTGCGGTCTGGAATGTTTGAGGCAGAAAATAAAAAGTCTGGCTGCAGCTGGTTGACCATATCCTCATCAGACACGAGTAAACAACATGGCTCATGGCACCACGACCCTGCGTATGCACTGCCGCTGAGCTCCAGACCGGTCCACCGCGCTCAGCGGAACAACCGCGGGCAGCAGGCAGGCGGCCGAGGAGAGCGGCCAGGGGGGCGAGGGACGGACTGGCCTCTTACTCATCCAGCCCTCGGCAATGCCACGGGTTCTGAGGAGGCCGTCTTGCCGAGCATTCTGGGTATTTTTAGCATGAGGTCTTTGGTCTTGGCCAACGTGGAGACACCTTTGAATAATCCCCGCTCGGCGGTTAAATGGGCCGCTGCAAATACACAAGCTGGAGCGGCAAGGGGTTTCTGCCTTTTCATGCCCTGATTACCCCGGAATGTGTTCACGTATCCTGAAGTGCACTATGTGTAAATCTCATGATTCAATTCAATTATCATTCTTATCATTGCTGCTAACACATTCAGGTTTTGTTTATATTGCCAAATTGGGAATTTTACATTTGTATTTTGAGGAATAAGTATTGAGAATAAATATTGAGAACCCTAATTGTCCCTTTAGGATCCTAAATTAATAGTAAATGTGAGCTTTGAGAAACATCTTGGGGTTAAAACTGGTACCACTGTTCCATTTTATTACTGTTAAGTCATTCTCGCATTTCACCCTTTTAAATAATACTTACTTAAATAAAGATTTGTGGGTAAAATGTATTAATTGTGTGCTGTTTTCCTGTTTAATACACAGGATGCTTGAGCAGCAAGACTTGCAATCAAACTAAGTAAGTGTCACATTAATATACGGAATATATGGTCCAGCAACTACAAAGTACTTCAACAAAAAAACAAACAATACACTACATTTCACTTTACTGTAACTATACTTTACTGTATTTGGGCTGAACGCAGAGCTTCACCAACGTTTTCCAAGCTGTTACAAAGCTGAAAACAAAAGAGGTTTTTTGGATGTATGAATCGAATTTTGGTAGAGATATGATTCACGATTCTAATGCGAATCGTATCTGAGGCAATGTAATAGTCTAATCACACAGCTAACAGGCATTTCAGTCTTCTGCTTTTGTTAAAAGCCCATGAGGTGTTAAGCGCTTGTCTCCAAGTTTTACTTGGCAGGGATTTAAGCCCACTAGGGGTGAATAAGTCCCTTAACCATGGACTTATTCACATGTGGGCATTTATATGGATACTAAAGGAATGTTGTTGAATTTGTCCCAAAGATGTATTTGTGTAGTGCCGAGTACAATTAAAATACACTGCTGGCTTTTACTAAACCAGGAAAAGGAAATGTCCCAAATTGCTGATCCTCTTCAGATGGTGGGGACTGAAGACACACAGGAAGAGGTTGCAAGCAATGTGGCAACTAGAAACCATGGAATGCCAATACAGTAAAGTGACTTTAAGTGACAACAGGTGAAATAAACAAATCGAAACTAATCAGGAGCAATCACTTGCCCGGCACTCTGCCAATCATCCCAATGGGATGCCGACTAACAGCACATTCCTATGTGAATCCAGTCCCAGGACTGATCCATAGCTGCATTACACTCTCTGTAGGTATTTTTACTGCCATACCTACATTGATGTAGATGAGATAACTCTTGATGGAGATGAGATTAACTAAGTATCAGGCATTGCTGACCAGAGGAGGAGGAGGTTCCCTCTCCAGGTTGCTTCTTATTACTTGCCATGGCTGCCATTGGCTTGCTGTTTACTGGATTTGAGCACTGTAGCCCCCTTCATGTGTTGGCACTTTGCAAAAAAATGCTTCATAAATAATGACTCATTGTCTGAGGTGGTTACGAAGGGCACCAAGTTCCAATCTGGAGTGTTTTCCTCAGCACCCAGAGCTTGGAAAGTCCACGGGCAACCATGATATAAAAACATGAGTGAATTACTTTACTTGTAGACTTAACCACAGGGTGCATACAGACTCATGCCTACAGCCAATTTAGGGTCACCACATCACCTAGTGTGATTGCTTTTTGGACAGTGAGAGGAAACCAGAGAATCCCGCAGAAACCCACACCAACATGAGGAGAGCATGCAAAAAAATCAATCAATCAATCAATCCATAAATAAATAAAAATGCAGCACCCAGTCTGCCATTGTCAGTGCCTTGCGCCTGTCCACTCTAGAGTTGACAGACAGGGCTTTGCTTGAACCACTGACCCCATGACCTTAACACAAATGAGACGTGTGTCGCCACGACCTCATTTCCTCCCGACACTGCTTTGGAACGAAGAACAGGCACCATCTAGGTTTCACAGTCCGTGAAATATTCATCGGGGCCGGATAAGAAAAAAACTTTTAATACTCACGAAACTGAATCCATTGGCTTTGTTGCCACTGCCTCCCTCTCTCTTGCCCTTGCTCTCTTTATCCCTCTCTTTGCTCATGAATAATGAAGGTAAAAAATCCAGCACGTCCCAGCAGAAGAATACCAGCTCTCCGGTGTTGATCAAATAAGGGCTGCTGAATAATTAAAGACAGCCTTTGTCATGTAAATGAATCGGCTGCGGACCAGGAGAGCACCAGGGCTGGGCGGGATGCTAATGCCCGCCTTGTCTGTTTGTGTTCTTGCCTTTTTTGTGTGTATTTTTAATTTTTTTTTTCGAACCTTTACACAAAGTCTCTGGCCAGTCTGAACAAAGGAATGCATTCTGTATCCTGGTGAACACAAACAATCCAAAAAGCGAAACCCATTATCCTTCATTATGTTTATGCCAATGGGTAAATCAGCCAAAATGCCCAAAAGTATTTAAAAAAAAAACCTCACCAAGCACCTGCATCCAAACCTGGTTTGTCAATGCGAATTCTGCTGAACCTTTCCATTATCGCTGTAAAAGGTGTATTCTGACACAAGCACACACACACGCACACACATACGCACACACTTGCGGTTGTTCATTAGATGCTGGAACAGTTACCATAAGGTTGTTAGACGATCAATGAGCGGTATTGTTTCTGCAGCCCGTCAAATATGTCTCCCTCTCTCCTTGTCTCTCCCTGTGATTTCAGACGCATGATAAATGATTTAAACCGAAGGATGGAACCCAAGCACAAGATGTAATAAACACCCTGTAGAACAAAAGGCTTCGGGAAAAAAAAGGAAGGAAGAAAGGATCTGATGATACTGCATCCTAACATCACACAGACAAACATGACCTCACATGCTACTACACACACACACACACACACACACACACATCACTCGCATATACTCCCACATGCACACACACACTAACAGACACACAGAACACACATATATACACACACACACACAATCCAGGATTAAAACTCGCACCCTCTTTCTCTCGCTTTCTTCCTCTAACACACACAGATGTTGAGAGAGAGTTGTTCTGTGCGCCAGAAGGATACTCGCATGTATATTCTCATCTCCATGGCGACCAGCGCTGCACTTTCCACAGTCTTTTTAAGTCCCCGTCTTTCTCATTATGTTAATTAAAGACTATTGTGAGGATTACACCAACACGCCCTTTCTCTCTCCCTCACTGATCACTTAATCATTGTCATGGTGCACCGGAGGCACGAAAACATGGTTCGTACCATGACTCCCAGCACCCTCTCCTCTCCCCTCGGTCCTCAACACAGCCCCACCAGCCCCACCCATTTATAACAACTTCATCCGGACGCCGCAAAACATCTGCACCCTCCCTGGAGCAACTCCGGCTGTTCCGCGGTGTTCCTGGAAAACCCGCCGCTAGCTTGCCCCTGGTGCACCTCCACGTGTCCACGTGCCTCTCTGCTCTCCAAGTGCTGCCAGACTGCTCCTCTTCATGCCTCTGTGCAGCTAGTCGTAAACTGCAGACACAGCGGATGACAGTGGGTAAAGTTCTATGGGTAAAGGTAGGATTTCTTACGACATTCAGAAGGTTCACTAGATAAACTATGATAATCGATCTGGATGTTCTGGATAGTCGATGTGGATGGGACCCCCAGAGGACTATAACAGATGACATATTGAACAAGTGGTTCAATGAGCAGTTGCTGAGAATATGCATTGAGGAGCACAATTTTTATTATTTACGTATGTTAAATACTAACAAAAGATACATATTTATCAGCTATTTTTGACACTTTTGGATAATGGTGGCCCGGATCACATATGAGGCATCATGACTGGTAGTAGCCTAGTGGGTAACACACTCACCTATGAGCCAGAAGACCCAGGTTCAAACCCCACTTACTACCATTGTGTCCCTGAGCAAGACACTTGACCGTAAGTTGCTCCAGGGGGGGACTGTCCCTTTAACTACTGATTGTATGTCACTCTGGATAAGGGCGTCTGATAAGTGCTGTAAATGTAAATTTGATGATGACTATAAAAAAGTGGTAGTGTAGATAGAAATAAACAGTGAGCGGTGCTTTTGAAAATAGGGATTATGAGGTCTTCTACAGATGAATTTCATGAGACACTGTGTATTTGTAATAAAAAAAAAATACTATGAATTCAAGGCATATCTGCTGAAAAACTGGTTGCTATCTTAATGTTCCAAAAATGTCTCTACCGTGTAAGAAATCTGAAGAAGGAGAGGGGAAGCCTCTGCCTTGACTTGATATAATGTGAGTCTGTTTATGACATTTCGTCTGAATGTTAAAAAGAAGCCTTGAGCTGGGCTTACAAATGAGCTCCTAATTAAAGAGTTTACATTTTATGGTGAGAGGTATGTCAGATAGTGGGCTATTTGTGCATATTTTAAGCATATACTTCCCATGCCACCATATTAGAAGACACAAGTAAAGAGGAAGAGGGCAAAAATATTGAATTTTTTTTTTCAAAAATCCTACAGGGGGCTTTTCACAGGAAACCAAGTTTCACTCTCTACATTCTCCGTTTCAGGAGCTACAAGGCTCTACTCGAAATAATAATGAGAACATTTCCAGATTCTCCTTGTTTCCAATCTTTTTATCATTCCATAAATAACATATTCAGAGCAGACTGACTTGGTTTTTAATACCCATGTTTACTCCCCACCTGGCATTCTGGTTGGAGAACTAGGAGTGACAATATGTCATGATAAGATCATGCCACTTTATTACATACAGTTGTATTACTTTGCGTTACAAGCCAAACTGCTATTTGGCGATTCTTAGCAATTCATAGACATGATAACTTGTTCTCCCTTAATACACCTAACAAGAACATCATAGAATGGAAATGAAGATAAACTAATAATGTGTGAATAATAAGCTAATTAATGCATAGATAAATTGACAGGAACATAAACGTGAGTCCGGAACTGCCATTTTTGTCTGAACAAAAACCTTTGTACTGCAAGATGCATTCG
Organism: Denticeps clupeoides; assembly: GCF_900700375.1. Taxonomy (NCBI): domain Eukaryota; kingdom Metazoa; phylum Chordata; class Actinopteri; order Clupeiformes; family Denticipitidae; genus Denticeps; species Denticeps clupeoides. Next base: position 10,067,364 of record NC_041724.1, read on the forward strand.
GAGTCCAATGTGTCCAACTTCCTTGTTTTAAAAGTGACACAATCCAGCTGTTCACAATGGCAAATGCGTCCTTATGCAGAATTTACAGTCCCAAAACCATAAATCAAGGGATGAACAGAGTGGGATGATCGTGCGCGTTGTGTTGCTGTAATTCACTGACAGCGCGTGATTCACGGTTCTGCCATTATGCACCTGCACGTGACTGATGAGCGCCGAGAGCACACAGCTGGAGAATTATTAACTTTTTCTTTTCTTCTAAAAATAAAGCCGCGCACACACGGAGATCAGCTGATCTCCTGAAGACAGCACATGTTTAATGTCAGCCGAACGGCAGTGCTTAACGTTGTTTAAACGAGAATATACTCAGCAGCGGCATTCAGGGCTCCCTAAAGGACCCCCCCCCAGTCGACCCGCATCTTGAAAGGGGTCAGATATCCTGTGCCACCTCTAATTGGGCTGATGGAGTAGAAAGATTGCCACCAGGCAGAGATAGAGAGAGATAGATAGAAAAGGAGACAGAGTGAGAGAGAGAGAGAGAGAGAGAGAGAGAGAGAGAGAGAGAGAGAGAGAGAGAGTCTCCTTTCTCATGTACCTCCAGCACATTGTCTTCAACAAACCTCCACAGAGCAATTTAGGCCTGAGAACATTTATAATTTATGGAACAGCAGAAAGCCTCTGGACTTTTGATATTTCCAGGGATTTCTGTCAATATCCAGCCTCACCCCAGGAACACTGATGCTAAGCAGCCCAGAGAGTGTTTAATTACCAGCGGCGTGTCAGATCGTTGCCTCCCGTCACTCATCGGCCTCTTTAAATGCAGCCCGGCCTTTATGTCCAACAACACGCATGTCATCACATGGGGAGAAACAATGTATAATTTGGCACTGTCTGATTCTGTTATCTGCTTCAAAGCCATTTTTTTTTCTATAAATGGCTACATAGACAGAAGGTCATGTTCTTACCCAGACAGAAGCGAACACACCAAATTATTCATGACGCATTAATGCATGATCTTGTAGAAAGGAAGCATGTTCTCTAACAGACGAGTAAGCAGAAAGGTAAATGAATGGCCTTTCAACATCACTTTCTGCTGCTATTTTGGTTAAACACCTAACTCTGTATGAGCGAGTATCTAATGGCAACCAGGTATAAGTAGCACTGCACGTACCGTCTGCCTTAAAATAAATACCATAAATTGAGCAAAATTGTCTAATAACAACTGCAGGCCAAAATGGTTTTCCATAATCACATTCACAATACATTTGCGAAAGCTATATAACTTTGGAAAGTTAGAATGTGGCAAATATTTGCCAACAAAATACTGTAGAAAGCAAATCATGGGAAAGCTAAGGAATATGTAAAAGACCACTGAGAATATAATTAAGCAACAAAAAGAAAACCAGATAGAGCTCAAAATATGAGATGCAAAATACTATGACTGAGTATTGAATACATTGCCATATTGCCAGTGTTGTGTTATTGTCATGGTCCCAGGTCTTCCCACCCCCACAGTAGGCGGGCATTGTCAATCCTGCCGAACTCACACCTCCCAGCAATCACAGAAGAAGAAGAAGAAGAAGAAGAAGTTCATAGTTTGGCTCACTCTCACACTTCTCACTCTGTGCTACTGGTGATCATCTCTGACTGAGTTACGGTGCTGCTGACCCTGCTGACCCTCGGATTACTGCTGTCTGGATCTTGCCCAAACTCTTTCTTTGATTCAGAGTACGACCTCTGCAGTGGTGGTCTAACAGGTAAGGAAACCAACTCATAATCAACGGGTTGCGGGTTAAATTTATTTTTTCTATAAAAGGCTACACAGACATAGAAGCGCCAAGGTGCCACTGAGGTCCCCACACACTGTTCGCCGGGCGCCTTTCATGGCTGCCCACTGTTCACTAAGGGTGATGGGTAAAATGCAGAGGCCAAATGTCGTAGTGTGACACCTCTGCACTGTCTGATCACCTGGCCTGACCTTGCACCCCTCTCGCACCCCTCTCTCTCCTAAACTTCCTCCCTCCAATAAACATATACTCAGCCCATCTCACCAGTTCACAACTGCGCACTCCCATTCTCTGTGTGAGAGTTACATAACATAGAAGTATTACACTTAACACATGCATCGAGTACACTTAACACATGCCTCGAGTACACTTAACGAATGCATCATGAAAATAGCCGTGCTAAATAATTAATTACTTTCAAAATGTAATGTATTCAGAATACATATAGCCATTGCATGTATTTTGCTAGACCCCAACCCTGCTAACACCTAGGTGTAAACAACACACATTGCCAGTGAAACCGGGACAATAAACAACTCTCTTTGTTACAACACTGTGTCAATAGTATTGATCGTTTTATTTACACCAGGGTGAACATAGTACATCCTTCTGGGTGTGCTATGAAAGATTGTCATGCTAAATCTCTGCAAACCTTGCATGTCTACCAAAGATCAATGCCGAGAGAAGGGCCTGAGCTGTGTTTACAATCTCCAACCCATACTCTCCCGATCAGAGCTCATTTGAGAGGAAGCACCAATTCCGCCACAATGCACCACAGGACCGTCCAGAAGTATTAAAAATAAAAAAATAAAAAATTATAAAAAAAAAAAAACAAATACATAGCGACATTAGCCCCTTCAGACTGGCAGAGGCTGGCCAGGGTGACCCGGGCACAAAAGCAGGCCAAACACGCAATGCGCCAGCTATCTGAAGCCACAAACAAACACAGAGTATGAAAGGGGCGATGGGGATTTATCCACAATGCAGAGGCAGCAAAAAGGGATAAGCAGAGCCAGAATTAGGGAGGTTGAAAAGAAAGAGAGGAATAACACAGAGGGAGAGGAAGCGGGTGATGGATAAAATACCTTTTCAGCTCAGACTTCTCCATTCCTACAGTCTCTAACTTAATAAAAACCTGCCGCTCTCCAGGAGCTGTTTCAGTTAGATGGAGGGAGTATGAGACACAGACGGAGTCTGAAAATGCCAATTCTAACAAAGCTGAGAAATAACAGGAGACCTCAGATCGCTATGACAACCTGCGCTCATCCTCTGACTCTTTCCTTCAGAACACACAAAAAAAGAAAATTTGCCATTTGAAAGGTGAAAGAATACAGGGTTGCAACGAAGAAGTCTATGTTAAATTCAGACCATGAAGGACATGAAGGACAAGAGAACACATAAAGGTTAGCTGAACCCCATGCAAATATCTCAACTCAAAAAGAGGAGGGGATGGAAAAGAAGACCTTTTTTGTGGAAGGCTGGGTAATATCAGCATTAATATTGAAATTGCAATAAAAACGTGGGACAGTATTTTCGAAATGACATAAGTGCAGCGCTACGTGCTAAGTGTGGACATTGTTTGCTAGTGTGAGGTCAGAGGCATCCTCAGGATTTATGGAATTAAACAGATAAAAGAGGAAGGAAACACAATCTTTATTGGTCTTTTTGGCCTTTATTCATCTATGTGCCTGGTTTTGAAGAACCAGCCTTACAGATCATGTTCTGGATGGCATGTACATTCTTTTTTGTAGTACTTATGTGATGTATACTGTAAGTGGTCAGGAGCAGACGAAATTAAAAGAAGACTAATACATAGACCAATAAAGATTGTGGGGAAAAATGTATTCTCATCATCTCAATTTTAGGAGATCTCAATCATTATTGCCACAATCATATTATTCATGACTTTTAATTTATATTCATTTCTAAATTTGGAAAGAGTGAAAGTTGTGAAAACCCATTTATTAGGATTGGTTTATTGGAACTGTTGTTCATGATCTAGATAAAACATGACTCTTACAATGCCTGATTACATTCTTGCATTAAAAATAAGATCCTCCCTTTATTCAATAGAACTTTCTGACTCATCTTCCGACCAATATGATAGTTTCACCCTCAATGTCTATCTGTACCCACAGGGAAAAGACACCTCATGCTCTGCACATCTACAAACTCTCTGTCTGGAGCTTGAAAGCGTTCACTCACCACCTCAAGAAAATATGATCGTCTCGTGCCAACAAGGATGAGGATTGGTTTGGCAAACGAGCCCCTATTCCCAATTCTGACGCTCCACATCTTCTAACCAGGAGCCTAAATGGTGTCGACAGGCAAACAGAACAGTGAATGAGGTCTGTTTAACAACAGACGAGATAAAAAAGAGAACCAGAGGCAAATGAAGGCAAGCCACACCTGCAATCTACAGTGCTAATGGATATTGATGGAGTCACTCAGTTAAACAGGGAAACAATTACATCGCTCCCTCTTTCCAGCCTCATGACTCCGGGCAATTAGGGAGGCTTTGGATGCTCCCGCTATTAGCACAAACTGCACCAGCAGGCCTGAATCTGCTGAACGGGGTCTTCACAGTGCCCTCTAAGTGCAGATCAGGCCTTATCGCTGCCAAGAACTTGAACAGAGATAATTGTCATGACTACGGGATTGATTACAATAACATATATCTGCAAAAATGCTTCAATTGCTCTGTAGAGTATCTCCACCCATGGTGACCAAAAAGATTGAATATTGAATGATTCCTACTGAACCATTAGTTCAGTGAGTGTTTCTCAATCCTGCACCTAGAGGACCATCTTTTAAAGAAAGAATTGTGTGTAACACAGAGTGCATGGGCCCAACTGGGACAAATAAACGGCATCTTCTGCTATTTACAACACTTAGCCCCAATGCAGGAAGCCTAAAATAACCTGCAGGTCCCTCACCCATATCTCCAAATCGTGCCTTGAATGAACCACACAGTACTTTTCCCATTTTCCAATGTCTTGTACTATGCTTGTTTCTCATACTTTTTCTACAAGTAAATCTTAACCACACAGTGTAGAGCTGATACCCTGCACCCAATTAAAGTGCATGGCCGCACAACTTGCCTATTTACATCCATTGGAACTGAACATGCAGCAGGAGCTCAAACTTTGACTTTAAATCCAGAAGAACATGTTGATTAGTAAAGAGTGACATGCACTTGCTGGAAACAATGCAATTTTTTGTGGATGGAAGGTTGCCAGACGTAGATAGCTTGGCTCCATTTTCAACAGTCATAAACTACAGCTAGAGGAAACACTGGTGTGTATGTGTATGTGTGCACGTGTGTATGAGAGAGAGAGAGGGAAAGAAACCTTTTGAAACTGAAGCCCCGTTGGGTTGAATACGTAACAAGCGAGGACAAAATGCAACGTTTAAACACATCAAGTGTGAACATGTGTGCATTCACGATGATTTTTACCTTTACAGTATGTGTATCCTTGTCTGCTACCAGCTCTTCTGCATCTTTGGGTCCCACGGGGTCTGCCTTCACTCTAATCTTTTCAGTTGGGTTACCCAACTCCCTAGACACCCCAAGCCTCAAATAAGACATGGATTCAGATGGGACATGCAAATGCCAGCAGAGGAGCATGTTCCCCTTTATTCATATGAAACTGCACTTAAAGCCGCACAACGTCTCCATTATTTACAACGCCGACCGCGCATTGAGCCCGCCCCTGAGCATCTGACCCCTCGTACAGAACATCATTCAGCTACCCCTGACTTGGGATTTTATTACAGACATGGGCACTTATGTAAGATTACAACAAATGAAGACTCCTTCCATTCAACAATATTAAATAATTGAAAATGGATGAAACTAATAGAACGGAGAGTCTGAAATGTAGAACACTGTGGCGTGTTTCAACGACCTGCAAGGACAGCGGCAAACATCAGAGCAAAAATGCTTGAATTCAAAATTCAACATTAATAATTTTATAAAAGAGGCATGAAAAGAATATGATGATAATTTTGCCATTCCTGGAAGGGGAAAGAAATAAAACATAATAAAAAAAAATATTCGCTTTAAATTTGTCAAGTTTCTTCAGGAACAGCCCAAGAGAGGTAAAACGGAGTAAATCCTCTCGCTGCGCCTGCCCAAAAATCCATGGCCATGACCTGGCCTTGGAGTAAAAAAAAAAAATAAAATCCACACATGTCCCAGTCCACTTTCTTCTCACATTTTGACCATCGCCAGGATAACACACAAGAAAAGTTTTAACAGCGAGGTTTATGGAAGGAGCTCCCACAAGAACCAACATCTCTGGAGAGGACTTCTCCTCCTCCTCTCAGACAGTAAATATATTTTTGTTGGTAATAAAAGCCCTAACAGACATTTCCCAGCCTGAGTTATTACTCGGCCTCGCCCGGGAGACAAGCCTCTTTCTGGTCTCGTTAATGTAATGGCTGCGCCTCTGTGAGCACTCGGAGGGCGGCGGCCAGGAAGCCTTCGTTAAACAGGGAGACAAGGACATGTTTACCTTTATTAGTCCACACACGCACAAACAAGCGCACGCCCGGAGTGTGCAGATACCCAACGTGTTTATGACAGATCAGCGCATGCATTATGCATCCATTGATCCGCTGTCTGGTCAGTGGGTCGGGGAGGGGCAGCGATGGCCTTTCTCTTCGCCGCATGTTCCGCAGCCCGTGCGCTCATTAGCACGCGGTGCGTAGGACGAGGCGCGCCTGGGCCGAGCGAGCGGGCGTGTTAAAGAGCGAGGGCACGCACTGACTAAAAAAAAAAATAGAGCGACTGGTTTAACTGGGAACTACGTTCTCCCACTTTCCGAATTGTGGAGAGGTGCTTTGCGAAGCAACCGACCATTTTTCAAATGTGAATCTTAAAAAGGCCTGAAGGCGAGGCGATTTAACATGCAACCCAGGCGGCTGCAAATTGACGTACGGTACTGCGGCGTGGGAGCCGGGCAGGCCTGGGGGGACTGGCTTTTTCTGCATTTAAAGGGCCGCGCATTGTCACAGGCTCGTGGCCAGAACAGGAGAGACTTCATTTAGGTGACTTCATTTAAGGAGCGGCCGGGGGAATAACTCCCAACATCGTCCAATAAATCATCATTTTAATCAGCGAGAAGCCTTCCCAGCACACCGCTGACATCACATCAAATGCAATGGAGCGCAACTTCGGCAAAGAAAGGCGCCTTCTCCAGGTCCTGCAGGTCTGGAGATTGGATCCTTAACCCTTGAGGAGACAGGAGTTGAATATGAAGGTAATAAAACTAACAAAGCAGCACAATGCATTAACAACATACCAAGCGTGGCCTGGATTTGTATTCACGCAGCATCGGAAAGCGAAAACGCTGACCTACGACTACACTTCCACGCTTCATATCGTAACCTTGAATATTATGTGCCAAACGGATTCTGCATCAGGAGGGAGGGAGCATAAATAGGAGTTTATAGTGAAAACTCCAATGAACACATACATTTTACATCCAACATGCACCAAGAACTGAGCAATTTATGTCTTTTTTATGTGTGGTAGAAAAAGTGGAAATAATTAACTCAACATTGTTACAGTGTTTTTCCCCCAACCATCTGGCGACATCTGGCAGCATATTTTGGCATTCCCATTTTGGGGGCACTTTATAAGACTTTGTGCATGGGGAGTGTTTGCTAATGTCGTAGCACTTATGCATTTTGTATTTACAGGAACAAGAAAGGACTGCTAGATGTGTGTCTTGGAGAGGAGGACCTAACTACCCAGAAGATATCTGAATTAAGTGTGCATTTCCCCAAAATGTCACATAAATTGATATAATATACTCTATCCAGCCACAATATTTAAAAGGTTTGCTTCAGAACATGGAAGATAGCATTAATCCTGACTTGACGCATCTGCTACATTTTAGTGTAGGTGGTCAGATGATGACAGTGTCCTTTTACACATTCCCAACTTTTTTTCTTCCTTTCTTTCTTTCTATTTTTAATTAATTCATTAATTTCATGCTGACACAGGTGGCAGCCAGCAATCCAGATGAACGGCTCAATTTGTCTCCTGGCTCTCAAACAGCACAAACGCTCCCCCATTTAGTATGGTCCTACAGGATGCAGAGAGATAAAGTCACCAGCTCATTCTGCTCAGATGAAATACAGTCAAGGTATGAGGACACAGCGGCCCTTTAAAAGGTTCCTTCTTAAATGAAATTGCTTCTCAGATGAGAAAATTAATAAGCGTGGCCCAATTCACCAGAGGATTTGCACATCATATATAGGATTTGAAGCACAGAAGCAACAGTGTTGTAATCTTACATTCTTTATTTTCCTATAGATAGTACCTAATATCCAGCAGAGAGTACACAGTTGTAAGAGACAAAAGGAAAACACAATCTCACACACACACACACACACACACACACACACAAACACACAAAGTGGAAATACACATTAGTCAAATGCACACAATACAAGTCACACAGCCGCAACTTCACACACAAAAAGCAATTCAGATGATGACATATGAAACATGCATCTGCATCAGGAATAAATAATACATATTTCAATTACAGAAAGCCATGGCCCTTCTGAAAAATGCATTGTAGCTGAATTATGTATTCTGCAAATCCACAGTGGTAAAAGCTATATTCCTAAAAACTGTAATCCTTAGATTACACATTGCCAGACATTTCAGGATAATTTCACTGCAAACCATGATGCAAGCCTTCACGCTCCTTCATATCCACTATTCAATATTGCAGTATCCAAGGTAACAATTTAAAATAGTTTTGATATTTGTATTGCTTTCCCCTACTTTTGATATTTAAAATATGAAAAATATTGATGAAATAATTTGTCAAGAAATGTCCAGTGATTGAATATTAACTCATTGGTGCTTACAGTTTAACAGGCTCTGGTGATCATGTTGCTGTGGAAATCATGTCTTATTCTGCTGCCCCGGAACAGCCGATGTCACTGTAGCACCAGATCATGTCAAACTGTAAGTCCCAATGGACAAAATTATTCCCCGCAATCACTGGTGCGGCCCCACACACGCCTCTCTCACACCACTTGAAACTCTAAAAGGTGTAACAGTTCTGGATCGTGTATTCCAAACTAAAGGGGAAACTTAAAGATTTACATTACATTTACATTTAAGGCATTTGGCAGTTCTAGTTCATTAGGACCCCCAATTATGAATACAATCTTTTATTTCACTCTTGTTGTAGATTCTGTACATAAGTTAGACAATAAGAAGGTTACAAGTTAATCTAAATATTCTGTAAAGAGGAAGGTCTTGAGCTGCCGTTTGAAAATACTCAGTGACTGAGCTGTTCTGACCACAAGGGGTAGTTCATTCCAGTTCATTCCACCACCAAGTCAGTCACACTTCTGTGAAATCAAACTGTCCACTTAGGAAGCAAACCTGATTGACAATCAAGATTGACAATCAATTTCACATGCTGAACAACAGGTGGAAATTTTAGGCACTTAGCCTATAGACATCCCCACTTCTCAGTTCCTATGCTCTCTGGCTGATATTTTTTCGTCACCTTTGAATGCTGGCAGTGCTTTCACTCTTGTGGTAGCAGGAGATGGAGTCTACAACCCATACAAGTGGCTCAGGTAGTACAGCTCATCCAGGATGGAACATCAATGCGAGTCGTGGCAAGAAAGTTTGCTGTGTCTGTCAGCGTAGTGTCCCAAGCATGGAGGCGCTACAAGGAGACAGGCCAGTACATCAGGAGACGTGGAGGAGGCCGCTATATCTGCCTTTGTGCAAGGAGGAACAAGAGGAGCTCTGCCAGAGCCATGAAGAAGGACCTCACCAATGCAGGTGTCTCAGTCAGATTCCATGAGTCTGGTGGTATAAGGGTCCTATGTTCACAGGTGGGGGTTGTGCTTACAGCACAGCCCAGCACATTTGGCATTTGAACACCAAGATTGGCAAATTCGTCACTGGCACCCAGTACACTTGAAAGTGAAAGTGAAGTGATTGTCATTGTGATGCACTGAAGCACAGCACACAGTGCACACAACGAAATGTGACCTGTGCTTTTAACCCTTCAGCCCCTTAAGGAAGCGGCCCCGTAATCACAACGTTGCCGGTTTGAATCCTGATCCACCAAGGTGCCACTGAGGTGCCACTGAGCAAAGCACCGTCCCCACACACAGCTCCCCGGGCGCCTGTCATGACTGCCCCTTGCTCTCTAAGGGTGATGGTTAAAAGCAGAGGACACATTTTGTTGTGTCACCGTGTGCTGTGCTGTGTTTCACAATGACAATCACTTCACTTTCACTTCACTTTCACTTATTTAAAAAACTATTTAAGGAAGCACCACTAGATGGCGCAGCCTGGTTCAGAATTTGCAAATGTGTTGCCAAATAAAAGAAACGTAGTCCTATTGATTTTATAACCACCCATGCAATGTCCAAAAACGAATGTTTTACAATACAGAAGAGAAGGCAAACTGAAATCGTGTTAAAAAAGCTTCTCTCCATATCAGGTCATGCCGGGAAGTGAGGCATGAATTTTACAAGAATTGAACCATTTTAATAAATCATGGCAACACACTGGGTCAATGCAAGACAGGGGTGTGTGGAAAACATGACACCCAACACAGGGTACATGTGGGAGACCGGGACAACTCAAACAGTGAGTTGGTGCCACCGGGCGGCCCAGTGGTACTGTGGCCACTCCAGGATGCATAAAACTAGCAAACAGTTCTTTCTTGTCTGTATATTATTGACACATTAAACCTGACCTTAAACATCTGCTGCATTGTAGCTAAGGTTGGAGAGGTCATGGTGTCCTTTCCCACGTTCACATATTTATTTATGCTGACACAGGGTGGGAATCAGCAATCCAGACGAACGTCTCAATTTGCCACCTGGGTCGCAAAAAGCACAGACGCTCCCCCATTTAGCATGATCCTACTGGACACTGAGAGATAAAGTCACCAGCATATTCTGTACAAATGAAATACAGTCACGCTAAGAGGACACAGTGGCCCTTTAAAAGCCTCCTTAAATGAAATTGCTTCTCAGCTCAGAAAATTAATAAGTGTGGCCCAATTCACCAGAGGATTTGTGCGCAGTATAGGATTTGAAGCACAGAAGCAGCGGTGTTTTAATCCCACAATCATAGCCGTTATAGTTCTATGGATATTAGCTAATATCAAAAAGTAGTTCTTCTGGCTTTCAGAAATAAAACAAAACTAAAAAGGGGTACGTGGGTTATATTCTCCTCACCATGTGTGCCTTTTGCTAATATAAACTTCTGCCTATAGGATTTGATGATTTCTATTTGCTAAATGATGCCTACCAGTGGTGTCGAGCCTAAAGACATCTAGGAGAGCTCCAAGGATCACTATCGCAGTGCAGTAAATGCATCTACCTGCCCTCTACCTCCCACCACAGCTGTGATAAATTCACGTGTCTCCCAGACATTGATCACTATTGGTGCCATTTGAAGGCCTTAATACGCGATTAATTGCAGGCTGCCATTCATGCTAATTCCCCAGTAATTCGGGATCGATGCTCTCCACATAATGGATGTGTATGGAAAGATATAACTAGATTAAGTCCATCACAGAGAAATTGACATTTTTCTGTCCGCTGGTTAAACATCAGCCAGTCGTATTAATTTGCTCGGAGTTTGCCGACGTGGGACGCGCCACAAGTGGTTTTGTTTCCCTTGCATGAATGCCACACCTGCTCATATCCTCAGATCTGTGAGCTACTGCTTCTGCACGACTGTACACCTCACAGCTATCCACAGATTCTCAGAGGGGGCCGAACGGGAGACCGAATCTGTTCTTTAACTCAATAAAGCCTCCATCTGCTGCGCTCGTGTGCCCGCAGTGAGCTACAGCGCTGGGCAAAATACCTCATGATCATGCCTGGATCCTCACGCCGAGTATTTTGTCATGCTCAGCTACTTCATCAGCAGCATAATGACCGATTATGTGGATTCACATTACGCTGCGCTGGTCACGTGCAGCGGGAAAGCTAGGCGCTAAACCTGCAGAGAACCTGGAGAACAAGCCAAAACCTGTGATAGCGTCAAATCCAGCATAGCGTTGATCCACAGTTCCTCTGGAAAGTGTCTATTTACACTATTTGTCCTTTAGACTATTTGATTGTTCGACATTATTGTTTTGCAAATACAGAAATATTTTTCTGTGAGACAGAAATTATTACTGTGGCATGTTTTCAGCAGACTTAAATTGGGAAGCCAATTTAACAGCAGCTCAAGAAATTGACCACAGTGTATCTAAGGGTCAAAGGTCACGCCCAATTTCTAAAGCTGCCCAACCTGACTAGCTTCACCCAGCTTAGTCCCACTCAACTGGCCTCATGCCTGTGGCTAATAAAGAGACGATACAACTGCATTTTAGACAGCGAAAGATTTTTTTTTTTTTACACAGTCAACCCAAAAAGTCCACAGGGATGAGGCCCGTTGAGGTAAATTTATTTTTGAGACCTGATCAATGAAGCATAGCTCTATAGGTTAATCGGCATGGTGCTGAACTCAGGTTGCACGTTCGATCCACAGCACAGCAGAGGCCATTTTTCATGCAGAAACGCAACACGGGAAATCGTATCTGTGCTTCTGGGTCACGTAAGTTACTAAATTGTAAGCCCACAGAGATGCCAACCGATGGTCAGGGGCCTTTGTGAACTGCAATAATGCACTTCCCCTTGATGCCTGCAGTTTAGACATGGGTCTATGAGGCACTGCACTCACACAGAGCCCACCCCCCGACTGATGTCATGTGACACGCTTTCATCTGCCAGGATGGTGGAACTCTTGACAAGTAGGATGTGAACTCTGCACAGCTAGACTTCTGGGGCATCTACACGCAATCTCTCTCTCTCTCACACACACACACACACACACACTAAAAAGACAACAGGTATATACAAATGCAATAAACTGCAAAACAATTAGATATCCATTTCTCAATATGCACATAACAAGTATCACAACAAAGCCCCCTACGCACCCACACATGCATGCAACGCTATTAATTATGGTCTACGGGTCTTTTTCTTCTGTTGTGTTTTTATGTGATGGTGAGACCCACATAAGAACTCCCATTAATAAAACTAAATAAAAAATGTAACTAATAGCACTGTGTGCTCCTCAGACCCATACGCTGATCCCGTTATGTGAGCAGACAGTTTCGTTAAAAGAACTAAATGGAAACCACTTTCTCAGATTTTTATTATTTCCCTTAAGCTTGATTAACTGATTGATCGATCTTTTTTATTCATCTGTTCTTTTAATTTGCCATCATGTGTAAAGACAAAAAAAAAGCTCCCGAGGCTACCCTCTGAGTGCATCAGTCCAATACTGTTTTCCATCTGCAGACTTTTGCTTATAGGAAGCCATAAATTTGTTTACGGGGTTTCTGTTTACAACTGCTGGCTTTTTATAAGGCCCTTATCGGAACAGTGAAAGAGTTACAGTTAGTGCGGATTATTAAAAACCTTTAATCATTTTCACGAGGCACAGGACATACACTCCATCCATCACTTCTCCAAATACACTTATCCTGATCCGGGTCAAGGTAAGCAGTCTATCCCAGCAATCTCTGAGTGCTTTGCCAAACAGGCCAGTAGTCCATCACACACATATCCTCACCTGACCTACATGTCTTTGGACTGTGGAAGGAAACCCACAAAAACCTCAGCTAAAAGTAGGGGTGCAACAATACATACCCTGTTTTTTGGCCACATTTCACTTGGGTAAATCATTTGTGCGTAATGCTGTAACCAGTGTAAACACTCCAAATAGCCATGTAATGGAAACAATTTTTATTGGTGCATATCTGTTAGTTTAGTTATTGGGCCGGCCGGCTAGGAACAAGTTAACATTGTTTATTGATAGGAGAGGACTATGGGGAGTTTTAAAAGTTTTCCGGGTGCTGGGGAGGGGCGGAGCTAATAGCATTGAGGCAGATGAGGGTTTATTTGTAACTGTAAATTGATGTAAAAGCGCCTGTCTTCATCACGTCAAAAGGTTAGTTGATTACAAAATTTCGTTGACAAAAGCAACACTAGTAGATTGGGGATTAAGAGAGCATGGCGTACCATTTCTAATTTGTAACCGAACGGACCAAATGGTTCGATATTTTACTGAGTACTGTTGGACCCCTAACCGCCACTCTGCCAGCATGCTTTTTTCAGGGACAACTGTTAATATTACGTATAACACATAATAATTCATTAATTACAGTTATTTCCAATCTGGGTTTTTGATGCAAAAAATAAATACAAGGAATAAAAATAAATAAACATGAATACGTATGATCATAAACAATATGACCTTTCTGTTACAATAATGATACCTTTAGAATCTGTTGGCTCCGATTAAATAGCAGCATTTATGGGTCAACCAAAAACTGACCTCTGACCTTGTGCCACTGTTATTTCCTTTTTCCTTTTATTTTCTCACTATCCATTGCTTGCTTTATACATGCTAGAGGCAGTGCTTTCAAAAAGATCATTTTAGTCTGCATTGTATTTGTGTGTGTGGGAGTCAAAAGCATATTTCAGCCTTATCGCAGTTCAAGGTCACTTAGCAGAGATGTTTGCTGCCTCTTATATTTATCTTATATCTTCATAAAGTTTACGTATTTTCTGTATATTCATCATTTATGATTGGTCCATGCAGTTACATTATTGTGATATAGGTGCATATGTCCGTGAGCTTGATGTTTTTTTTACTTTAGACATACATGCTGACTGGTGTGACTGTCTCTCCCATTGGGGTTTTTTTTTATCGTTTATATCAAAGGATATAAAAATGGTCTCTCTCATCATAAGTACACACTGTCATGTTTGATCTATTATTGGTGCATATTATCTAAATAAAATAATGCACAGTAATATTATGAAATTATGCATATTTGACATAGTCCAAATTTCCATGTCAAAGTCGACTGTCAACAACAGGCATTTGCCCAGAATGTTGCTTAAATGAAACAAAATGATTTCTACGAAGGGAATAAATCAGCTTTGAAAGGCTGCTGTCCTGACTTTTGCACAGTCAATTCCCAATTGACAGGCGTAATTTGAGCACAAAATCTCTATTACACTTTTCAGTGGGGAAAAAAAACCCTGATGGTGGCAGATATTCTGACGGCTTTAATGAAAGAAAGCGCCTATTATCCATGCCAGCTTAATCAAAAAATGGGCAGATACATCATCTGTCAGTTCCTCCAGCCTAATATCGAAACTGGAGTCACATCCAAAAATTCCATATTGGTTCAGCTCTAACACACACAGACACACACATATTTTTTAGGCAACTAATAACTATATGGCATACATATTTCAGATGTATTACCACTATAGACATGCTACAAAAACCTCAGCACAAACGTGATTGGTTTGCCCTCACTGACACTAAATTGTCATTAAGATTGAACATGAACACAGAGAGAGAGGGAGCCCACTGCACCTGTCAATCACCCATTTGTCCTACATTCAATAGGGTCAGGGAAAATGAACCCAAATAAAGCGGATCAGCACCTGCAGGACCACGGCCATTCCTCTCTGCTCTGTGTCGGCTCTCTGTTGTCCCCGGGCGCTGTGATATGCGACCGCGTGGCCATGTGGCACGCGTGGCTCCAGCTGCCGGAGTTAAGAACATCTGTGCAGAAGAGAGGGCTTATCTGTAGGGAGGATCACTGCCTGCTCAGGCTAACAGGTGTTGGGCAGGATCCCTGGAGGACCCGAAGGCACCAAACAGGCTAACATGCCTTTATTTTAGCCACAGAACCACTGTGAGGGCGAACGGGGCAAAAAACCTACAAACCACTGATACAAAGGGCTGCGTTTTCTTTCTTCAAAAAGCTGCAGGTTAGGGCCAGTGAATATGTAAAATAATACAGTATCCACTATTCCATAATATAAGCGTGTAAATGTAGATTCCCACATCTCTAAGGACATGTCTTGGACCACAAACACAACCACCCTGGTGAAGCAAGCCCAGCAGCGCCTCCATTTCCTGAGGCTGCAGACCAACCTGCTGGTGTCCTTCTATCGAGCCACAATCGAGCCACAATCACTGTGTGGTATGCTGGTTGTATAGTAGCCAATTATAAGAGATTCCAGAGGGTCACCAGAGCCACTGAGAAGGTTGGGCTAACTAATTGGCTGTCCACTATCCTCCCTGGACTCCATCGCCAGCTCCAGGTGTCTCTCCAGAGCCAGGGCAGCCATAAGAGACCACATCCATCCCAACCAACACCTTCCCAACATACTTCCTTCCAGAAAAAGGTTCAGATCCATAAGATGCAAAACCAACAGACTGAAGAATAGCTTCTACCCATCAGATGCCCCAGATCACTGACATCACTCCTTTAACCTTCCCCATCACTGCGGTATGTATATATGTATGTATGCACCTTTGTGGCCTTGCTAGCAAATTTCGTTTGGTAAAATGTTTTACAGTCTGATGTGACAACTGTCAAACTTTTAGGTGAGAATTCCAAACGTTTGGTGCAAATACTGCACTTTGCGTCAGGCATCATGCTTCAGGTTTGCTTCAGCTGGAACTGGGAAACTCAAGGACGAGTGAATTATGAACAATTCAAAATGCCAGTCACTTTTGGCCCCAAACTTTCAAATGTCTGCTGAAAATGAAGAGGAATTTCACCTTTCAACATGAAAATGACCCCAAGCATAAACCCGAATCAACAGAAGTCGAATGGAAAATGTGGTGACCTGAAAAGGGATGTGCACAAGAGATGCTCTCGCAGACTGACACATTTTAACACTTTTGCAAAGAAGAGTGGAAAAAAAAGTGAGCCATGCTCACTCCTACCCAAGAAGACAAAAGGTGACTCAAAAATCTATTTATTGATTTGTTAGATTTTCTATTGAATTGTACAGGTTGTAGGCCATATTAAAGGTGGAAAAAAATGTGAAAAATGTATTGTGGTCTAACGGTCTAATTAAACCTGGCATTTTTAAAGAGTGTGCATACTTTGATATTCACTCTGTATATTTTTTTTTTCTAAAAAAATAAGAAAAAATCATGATCATCACAGCCATTAATACCAAGTTTATTCCACTAATATTTTTTACTTTTTTAATTATTAGATTCTATTGATGTTTTGCCCAGATCTAATTGCAGTATGACTTTCACAATGTCATGTCCTGAAAGCGCACGCCCTAAAACACAGGAAGGGAGGAAAAGTGGTTCCAATGGCAAAACAGGTGTTGCAGCCAAGACCTGGCGGGCGTGTCTCACCTCACACACACACACACACACACACACACACCTCTCACAGAGCTCTGGAGCAGAGCTCTGCACCTGAGCATGAAGGCCCTCCAGCCAAATGACTAGAGGAATACTCACTCTGTACAGCGTGACAGACAACACTAATGTGCAAAGCTGACTGCCCACACACCCAGCTGACAGGAGCTGGACGGCGGCCTGGTCCCTGACTGTGAAGCGCTCGCACTCTCCAGCGCACGAGACAAGCGGCGGCCAGACCCAGAATACAGCAAACAAAACAGTGTGGAAGGAAGCTGGCCTGCCGCCGCAACCCCCGACGGCGTTCTATGGAGTTGTTCGGTTTCAACGCCTCACCCAGGGCTGCGGTGGCGTCTGACAGCAGTTGGCCCCTCGCGTCCTGCGATCTCGGGAGGAATGCAGGAGAAAGACCATTACACAAATTACACAAAGCTGCCACAGCCAGCTGTCGCTAAGCCTGCTCTGCTCTTACAAACACAAATGCATACAGTGCTGAAACACACACACACACACATATTCACACCCTGATGGAAACAAAATGAGAATGGCACAGACCCTAGTCATTGATGTAATGAATGTCAGAAGCTCAAAGGATTAAAACAGCATGCAACAGGTCGGTTCTGGATGTGTGTGTGGCTGTGTGTGTGTGTGAGAGAGAGAGAGAGAGAGAGAGAGAGAGAGAGAGAGAGAGAGAGTGTGTGTGTGTGTGAGCTAAGCCAGCTGAGATCTGTTCCTGGGTCACACACCCAGACTCGCTGGCCGGCGGCTGACATCAGGGCCAGTCCAGTTAATCTGACAAATCTCTTAACAGCGCTGGTGTGCACGCGCAGGCGTCTGTGTGTGTGTGTGTAGGGGGTTAATTCGTTATGCCCTTAACTCTTGGTCTGGTGTCAGTCTCCCAGTTTTGTCTACAACCGCCTGGTCTGAAAAAACTGCCCGGGGAGCTGACCTCAGATCAGCAGACATGGGCATGAAGCCGTCTGAGTGGGAGGGGGTTGCATCAGCCGTCGGCAACCTGGCATCTCATACGACTGCCACAGTCGCCAACTCTTACAAACACAACTTCCTGGAACAGCTTCAATCATGTATTAAGTACTTATTTGATTTCATACTTTCAAAAGACATGAATTTAATCTTTCAGAGCTTGTCAGTTTTAAAGTAGAAATCAGATTTTAAGTACTGAACACTGTTGTAAAATCCCTATCCCATCCAGCTTCTCTAAACTTTAAGCAGATCACCAAATTAAATAGGAAGTAAATGTGGTTTTAAGTGATTAACTCGCAAATCTGAGATTGGGAGTTTGAAACAAGACGGCAGCCTTTACCGAGCAAGAACTGCTGTCATAAGGCAGGTATCATAAATGGAAACAAATGATGAAACATGACGTCCTCGAGCAAGTCAGCGGCCACTACGAGATGGGTGTAAAGCCAGAGCAAGTCATTATCATTCATTGCACATATATATTTAGTCACATCGGTGACTAAAAATATATATTTCTGTCACATTTGTTTAATAGCATTCTCTTTTTCCATTTGTTGGTTACGTATGAAAATCCTATGATGTTTATGTTAAATTCTGAAAATTCTGCCAATTACCAAGGCATCATTCATCCCTGCATCATTCACTCCCTCAGTCTCGCATGCGACACTCAACCACGATGGCAGGTGTGATGAGAGAAATCCGCGTCACAACAATAAGCGTCTTAACCTGCTTAGGTCAAGATAAGTCGAATTCCAGCTCCAAAGAGTTAAAGCTTAATCTCCACACCACGTTACCTTCACATTGACACATTGGGCCCTCATGCAACAAGCTTATTACAAGCTTTTTGAGTTATTAACCCTAACCTGTTTGTACAGGTCATAAGTCACATTTAAGGTTGGAAAGGTAAAAAACTGGCATTATAACAGGGATGTGCAAACTTTTTATATCCACCGCAGGTCAATAAAAGTACTGGCTGAAGGACAGAAAAAAAAAAGGGAACAGAGAAATGCTTAAAATATAAAACAGACACTGAAGTGTCAAATCTGTCGCAGCCACAGGAATCCGGTAATGATTCCTCATCCACGTATCTGCTGCAAGGGAGGAAAAAAGGCCGTCAAGAGTTCCCATCCTGACGAGAGCGAAGCCGACACGATCCCACACCGGCGGCGCGGACACAACAGGTCTGATGCAATTTAAATGCAACCGCAGAGCACCTGCTGCAGTCCGCAAGGGCCAGCGCTCTTTAAATCTGTGTTATTAAATGGCCTGTCAGCGGATATATATATTTAAGAACTTAATACTGCCGAATATATGCTGAATACAAAGGCCTGTCTGTGTTCCTCCCTCTGTCACCAGAAACGTTAACAAATTCAATTTGTTTTAGATTTTATTAATCCCCCCAAATAACCCAAAGGAGAATTATGCAACATCTGTATTCAGCATGACGAATAAATGTGCAAAGCTAGTCATTTTCATTAGGGCTTATATAGTTGTGTAGTGATTAATGTAGCGCATTAAGCAGAAAAACGTGTGCCGTGAACAAATCTAGACACCAACGTTGTTCAAAACAAGTACGGTCACAGTTACGGTGATCATGAATAATGCTGCGGCTCTCTGAAAAGAAAGTGTTACCGTTTTGATTGTTAACAGGTGGTGACCAGGGTCATGATATTCACACACACACACACACACACACACAGACGACACACTGACCCACAAACAAGATACTTTAGGCCCAGCCAGCACCTGCTCCTTTGATTACAATCCAAAGGATTATCCAATTATCCTGCGGAGGAACCGAAACTCACATGTCTGCTGAGGAGGATTCACTGGCGACAGGAAATCCTTTTGGATCAGAAGCCCGACTTCACAGGTCCAGATCTTGCCGATGGGCATCTTCTCAACATCATAACATATGATGAGCGCTGTCTTTGTTGAGGACTAGGGTATAATCAGACGAGCCATTCAGTCCATTCTCCTGCTGACAGTGTGATTGAAGGGTGGAGTATGCAATATGACAGAATTTTCATACAGGATTAATTTACAAGCATAAATGTAACACACACAAATACACACACACACTCCCCATTCACTGTGGGTGTGGCCTGTAAATTAGCCAATAAGAGAGGAGAGGTGCATGTTAATGAGTCTAACCAAAAAGAGGAAACACATCAGTTTGTACAGGGACACTCTCTCTCTCTCTCTCTCTCTCTCTCTCTCTCTCTATATATATATTTTTTTTTCTTTAAATCCTCCAATCTGTTAATGGAAGCGCCTTGTTGTGGATGAAAGTTGTGATTAAGCTTCCTGCCGGGAGGCAGATTGGCCAGAACAGAGCCAATAGATTGGGAAGGACAGGGAAATGGCACCAAAGTAACCTGTCACACAGTGCACAGTCACACCAGAGATAACAAATCCCTCCTCACAAACACCCAGCATTGGATTATACCATCACCCTCCTGTCAAAATAAGCGGGGGGGTCTGAGCAAACACCGTTTCAAATATTTATTACCTCCAAACACCTCAACTTCAATGACCCAGAATTGCCACCACGTGGCTCTTTTCCTCAACCTCCACACTGTAGAGCTGCATCAGCAACCTTGACCTTTCACCTCCGACAACCAAAACAAAATCAATTTATTCATTACTGATTCCTGACATATATCACGTTCGCAAGAACACATTGACCTCTGACCACCAAAATCTAATCAGGCATCCTGTGGCACGGAGGCATGAAAAATAAGAATGACGGCCATATGTCAGCAAACGACCTCCGGCATTGAAAGGTTCACACACACACCTAACACATCCAAAAAATAAAGTTGTTTTCTAAAATCTTTATTTTTAATATTGTTTCTTTATTTTGAATTGCACACTCTTCAGGGGGAAAAATATCAGGTGAATCTGCTGACGCTAATCTGCTACTTAACGCCGAATGGTGAGAGTGGCGGTGACGAGAGGAAGGGAGGAGGACATGCAGGCAGGGGTGACTGCAGCCCCACCATGTCATTAGCACCTCTCTCCCTGCTGCATCCAATCAGACGCCATATTTATCAATTTCCATAATTAAGAGAGAGGGGGCGTAATAACACACCTGGAGTACTTTGTAATGAGGTGGCTCGTGTTGTTTTGGCGGACCGGGGTAATTGCAGGCATGCAAAGACCCCCCACTTTTCAGGACACAGTCAGGAGGGATACGAGCGGCAATGATGTCGAAAATAAGCGCTTTACTGAATCAGCGCCATCTATGATCATTTTACCCCTGTGGTGTGGTGTAGCAGCTGGGGTCCTACTATCACCCACCCCAGGACCACAGTCCTGTCCACCACAAGCTTTCAGAAAAGCCTATGTCAATATTTAATCACCAAACCAGTCATTTTCTGAATATCAGGGTTCTTACACAATTTTTAGAAAAGAATTTCCATGACTTTTCAGTTACTCTAAGGCAAATTTTCATGACCATTTCTGGGCAAATATGAAAAAAGTCAAATGTCAAAGCATTTGAGCATTTAGGTCAAGTTCATTTTTTCATATCTGACCAATCACAAGTGGTGAGGGACCACACTGCCCCTTAATGTCTCCTCTATAGTGTAATGCAGAGAAAAACCTTCTGTCAGGCTGCTCCTGTGTTATTATGTTTCCTGGTTGTTTTCACCTGTGTATGACTGTGTAAATCTGCCCAGTTTGTGTCTGTTTGCTGTCGAGTCATTGTTTGGTGATGTTTCCCCTGTTGTGTGGTAATGTATTAAATCCCTGTTTCGTGATGATGTGCGTATGCGTCCCTCTTCCTCACCATGTCCTGCCATCATTACAGAATGACCCGACTGGATTTGGACGCAGCCGACGCCGCCCCATGGATCTAAGGAGCCGTGACTTTCGTGTTTCAATCGTCACACATCCTATATAGATTTTAAACTGATTCATGATGCATTGTTAAACGTCTATTAAATATTGATATTTACAAAGTTGGTGTGTTGAAAAATTATATGTGAGGGTCTCAGTCAGTAGGGAGGAACCGTGCAGCCTTCGTCCGAATGATATTGAATTATCGGCAAGAAAACCGGAATACGTGAGTAACGCAACACTGACCTCCCTCTGTCTCTCTTGTTCTATATCACACGGGGGCGGTCCTGTGCAAGGCGCCCGTCATTGAGAAGGGCCTTAGCGGGACCTGATAAACCACAGCAGAGGCAGGCCACCCACCAGCCAATCATGCATAATAAATGAGGCGTTCATGGGAGCAGTTAGGCCAGGTTGCGCATCCTTCCACTGCTGCAGGAGGAGACAGCGAGAGAGAGAGAGACAGAGAGAGAGTGAGGGAGGCCGAAGACAGGGGAGGGGAAAGCGGCGATATCACCTCTCTCAGCAGAAACCCGATCATCCGAGGCTCTAATATGAATTGTGTTTGTGCGAAACGACCTGCCAGCACTGTGCAAAACAATACAAGCAAGCATGTTAAAAGAGCTTCTCGGCAGATACGGACTAATGCCAGGCTAATGGCAAACACGAAGCTTGTGGCGTCTGCCTTTTAAATATTAAAAAACAAAATTAAATAACGCTAGAGGATGAGTGCCAAAAGGTCTTAAAGCAAGCGGCCGGGTTTTATGGGCGAGCAGCAAAAGCAGCTTTTTTTTTTACATGAAGACTTTCTGCACCTCGAGTCATTAATCCTGAGTCTGAGCCTGGCAGATTTGGACTCAGACAAGGACTCTTATCTCTGTGGATTTTTGAATGCAGCCTAAGAAAGGCATTCAGAGGACGCTGCCACACTGGGTAATTATGAAATTATCACAGCTAGTCCCCACCTGGCATTTTGTTGGCCTGCAAGGACTCCCAAGAGCGAGGAAAGTTCATCATAATCTCAGTAAATATCATCGTCGCAATGTCACATGACCACCTGCTGCCAGCTGCATGTTGCTGAAGAACAGCTGGATCAGAGATGAATTATTTTCTCTGTAAAGTTTTATTGCTACAGTAAACTTAAAGAAACAAAAATGGTGGACGTTGGTATAATAAAACAGTTGAGTAATAACACTCAAGGTTATAATGAGTTATAACCACAGCACACCAGTACAAATCTCTCATGTTTCAGTACTTTCTTCAAGGGACTTTTGATTAAATGTTTCACAAGGACAATATTTTCCATAGTAAGTGTCCCATCTGGAACATCTGGAAAACACATAACAAATTCCAGTTAAAATCTGTGTTGCATTCTCTGACCCATGCATTCTTATCATTCTCTTTGCATTATTTCAAAAAGTACTATGAGACAAAGCAGGTGTTGTTACTGTATAGTAAATAAATGCCCTGCAACATACCAATTGGCATTATTATGATGATATCTTCATTACAGGCAACATATTCAGATGGTATCATATCATATGTCACACATATCTAATTTCTAATTATGCTGTCAATTTAATAAAAATGTAAAAAATACTGATGTTGAGTCACATGGGTACACCCACGCACACCACAAGTGGCCAACGAGTTTTTTAAGCCCTCCGTCCTGTCCTTGATGCACACGGGGGTGCTGCGTGTGTGGTTTGGAGGGTGGAAGCAGAGGTTAAACTCGTACTAGTAAGCGTCCCGGGCGCAGATTCATCATTCTGTGCCGGAACGCAGCCCTGCCTCCATAAATCACTGCATCTGACCTCCCTCCCTCTCCCCGACTCCCCTGTCCCAGCTGTACAAAAAAACACTGACGCAAGTCCCCGAAAGGAAGGCAGAACTCGCAGAAACTAAAAGTGACAGACCAAGGGCTGGGAGGGTGGAGGCCTGATGCCAGCATACACATCCATACCACAAATATTAATCACAGTGCCCCCTCTCACAATGCATAGCTCTCAAAAATTTGCCTTCATCTATCTGAGATCTAGTAAAAATCCTCAAATTATGTAATGGCAATATGCAACAATTTAAGTTTAGTGGTAGCACAAAACGAGTATATGTCTCTGTTCATAATTCATTAAGGTGATTCTGGAACTGGGCCGCACAGTGCCATGGTAGTTATGGATGTGGCTTCACACCTCCAAGGTGGTGTGTTCGAATCCCAGCTCGGACCTTGTGAGGGCGGGCTTTTGGCACGGGGTTCCTTTGGGTTTTCCGGTTTCCTCCAGCTGTCCAAAGGCATGCCAAACACCCGAATGCCATCAGCCCTGTACGCTAGGTGGACTGGTGAGTGTAAATGAACCATAGGTGTGAGTGTGTGAGTGAATGATGTGGGAGCAACAGGACTAAGCAATGAAGGAGCAAATTTCTAAACTGGGACCTGGAGCTGATATAATGTGAATCTTGAATTCTGTGGTTTGAAAAAAAATCAGTTTTATAACAGTACCAAAATAGAAAAAAAGGAATACCAACAAAATACAAATACAAGCATATATTCTTATATGAGCAAAAGGCAATCCCCTCAGCTGTAGAAAGCAAAGAGGCTGCGCCCCATTCACTGCGGGTGTGGCCTGTAAATTAGCCAATAAGGGAGGAGCTCTGCATGTTAATGAATCTAACCAAAACGTTAGGACTATATTTTAAAAAGCTGAAAACATGATTTTATGGCTCCTTCAATTTGTGTGAGTGGCTTACAATTCCACAAATTGCAGCATTAAATATTCATGGCAATTAGCCAATAAAAATAGTATTATGAATAATAAATCAGCATATTAACTAAAGTAAAAAAAAAACCTGCATCATCTCAGTCTAGTCAGCCACAAAACACTTAAATCCCAGACCCACACACAGTTCATCCTGTGCAAACACACTTCGCCGAACCCCACACAGACCCGGGCAACAGATAACCAATGTTCTGCACGTAACTAATCCCTCCCCTGCTAATCTTCCCCTCCTTTCTTATTACCACAAACTACTGCTGAGCCGGTCACCAATAAACAGCTTCATTACAAAAGCAGCGCGGTCAGCGTAATCCAAAGACAAACCCAAGGATGTCAACAGCTCCGGAACAACCTCTGACACCTCGCGTGACGTCCACCCCGCGGCCGGGAATAACAATGAGGGTGAGGAGCAAACAGGGCTCCATAAAGTGAATAAAGACCATACCAATAAACAAACCAGTTGGCACAAAATGTTCATTTAAGGACAGACATGCTTCTCTGAGGTTTAAATTGTCTGAACTGTATTCTTTATTCTTATTTTTATGTTAAAAGTTCAATGAATTAAAAAATCTAAGCCCACAAAACAGATTTCCTGCTATTAAAAATTCAAAGCCGTGTACTTCATACTTCCCGGGTGCCTCGAGCAGAAATATCAGGGCTTATTTAATTACTCAAAAGCCTCCTGAGATGCTATCAGAGTTGAACCCTCCACCAAAAGGGCATGTTGCCCCCCCCCCCCACCCCCATGTAAACAGCACGTGCACTGAGGTTAGGGTAACACATCCTAGGCAGACAGAGGCCTCAGTTTAAGTCTAAATGCTGCTGAGAGGATTTTAATAGGCAGGCCTGGGTCCGCTCTGCTCAGAAACTGGCAAAAAAAAAAAAAAAAAACACACCAACCATGATCATAATCCAAGGTGAAGTGCCATTCCCAAAGCATTGCAATTACCACAAAAGCCAGGCAGAGTGCAAACGTGCCTTAGCGCAAGGGCACAGAGTAACCGAGTGAAAGAGAGGGGAGGGGATGGTGTCTATAACAGAGTCATACACACACACACACACACACACACACAGAGACCTGCAGATGGGTCAGATTTTTTTTTCTTAATTTAACGAACAAATTACTGTATATATATGATGACCTTGAATATAAAGCAACCCCTTTTTTCCATACCATTCAGCACACACTTAACACAACACAACGTGTTAGCATCTACCAGGATTGCATTGTTTTGTCCAGACGTCTCATGTTCAGGCCGGTGTTTTCGCAGTGTTTATTTGACATCTGATTGTGCACACCAACCTAACGCCCCTGTGGACACTCCAATGAGCAGAAAAATGGTCGCGTTCAGTCCGCACTCACCTGAAGCCACGAACGCCAGAAGAACGCCTGGTTCAGACGTCCCTGAGAACGAGGCCTTAACTTTCATGTCACTGACCACTGACCTGAAAACATAATGTGAAGTAATGTAGAAAAATGTATGGCATGCACTGATAACTGAGGCATTAATAATCATAATTTAAGGAAATAGGTGGCACGATATGGAGCACTTAACCAGTCAGGGTCATATTGGACCAGTCCTAGATGTACAATCACAGCACAAAAACAATTGTTGTGTAAATGTATTCTCTTACATCACCTTTGAGATTTGTTAATAATCAATTACCTTAAACACTAATTGGAAGAATGGATTATCACAGCATGTGTCTCATACATTTACATGTGTTGCTTGTCAATGGATTATGGATAATCCATGAATCCATGAATGGTGGCAATCTGTATTGCAAATATTCGATCAGTTAATGAAATTGGTCAATATTCTCATCACTAGTGACTAATCAGGATGTTCTGCTACAGTGTGGTAGTGCTGTCCACACCACATCTCTGTCATTCAAAGTAATATTAGAAACAGGCTCCTCCTTCCCAAAATTTACAACTGCAGATGAGACGCTCAACGTCCTTAACCCGACAATAAGGCGCCATCAATCAGCGGCTCATTTCTGATTCCATACAGTGCTGCCAGTGGCGGGAGGGGTCATGTTCTCTCCCCCGGCTGGTTAAATCAGCGAGGGTCTGGTTAAAAGCTTCACGCCGGTGGAGCTCCTGCCGCCCCTCAAGCTCCATCACTCCACTCAGAGACTGCAGCGCTGCCCGCTGCCTCTCTCAGCCGGCGGCAGATAAGGGCCTGCGCCGCGTCAAGCCACCCGACTGCCAGCGCCGCAGGGGTGGGGGAATTCGCTAAAACCAGAAAATCCCAAACCTCTTCCTGGGGGGTTTTCACTCCAAGCCGACCTTATGAAGCCCCTGGCTTATGAAGACTGCGGTCAGTTGAAAACTTTCTGGCGGTGGGTCCTCGAGGAAACCTTGCACCAAACCACAAGCTTATTGAAGTGAAAGTGAAGTGATTGTCATTGTGAAACTCTGCAGCACAGCACACGGTGACACAACGGAATGTGTCCTCTGCTTTTAACCATCACCCTTGGTGAGCAGTGGGAGGCAGTGTGTGGGGCACCTTGTGGCACCTTGGCGGATCGGGATTCGAACCGGCAACCTTCTGATTGCGGGGCCGCTTCCTTAACCGCTAGGCCACCACTGCCATTTAATACAACACTGTGGGAAAATCAATCGATGCGACAATAAATCAGGATTCTCCTTCTATTGATCCATTGTTGATAGTGTTTGGATGCACTGAGGTCTCACCCACAATGGATCACGTGTTGCTGGGTTTGGCAGGAAGTTTGCAGGCCGTAATGTACCGTAATTTACCCTCATTCACGCTTTAAAAATGCTTCTACTCACTCGCATAATCCAAATCAGCTCAAGATTCTGCATTCGATCTCATACATCCTCCAGCAGAAAACCCGATACATCACCCTTATATATTCCGTGCCAAAGAAAAAAAACACCAAATTCTTACAGAATTTAAGTCAGTCCCCTTTCCTTGTCAAATAATGGAGGAAACGTGACAAACTGAAAAGGCGTGAAATGCGTGTAGCAATAAATCTGAATTACTAAATCGAATAATCCAGGACGTCCACGATAAATCATTGAAACTATTAATTGCTTAAACCTCAAAAAGCCACAGATGTTTCCTAAAACCAACATATTGTAAATCGACAAACAATTTAAACCAGGAAGCATTTTAGATCGCATGATTATATTGTTTAACAGTAATGTGGATTAACAGAATTCTGATGTAAGTCTGTCAGCAGATGCTGTTTCAGAATCCATGTGAGAATTTGGTTAAACGACCCGTCTTGTCTACACGCACCCCGTGAACCAGGAATCTGCCAGACATTACCGGGTCGCCCGAATCAGAGCTCTGGGGGTGCGGTAATCAGGGTCTTTAGCGGGCGCCGCATGAAAACTGCGCACTTTACACTCTTATCCTGGCGTCTGTGCATCTGCAGACGAATTAGGATAATTCTCAAATCCCCCCCCCATCGCATAATCCCATAATCTCCCCAAAAAACTGGGAATGGGTGGTTACGTCTGACAGTCAGAATGGTTCATGCCAGCACTGGTCAGCCATTTCCAGATCCTTACCTAAAAGCTTGCTGTCTAGTTATACACACACACACAAGGTGGACATAAATGTGTGAGCATCCTTGCACAATACTCAATCATATTCATAGTACCACACACACACACACACACACACTCACACAAGCCCACTCCTCTCCTTCACACGTGGGCGGAGTGCATGAAGGACGGAGCAGCTCAGGGGAAGTGAGTTAATGGCTCGTTCTCCCCGCACTTGGCAAGAAGAGGGCTCTCCAGCATCCCGGGCCCGACACACACACACACCCACACACTCAACACACACACTGGAATTTGCCTAACAATGCTAATTTGCTGAATGGGGTCAGGCTCGTGTGACGGTAATGAAGATTGATGGCTCGGCGCGCTCACACAGGTGCGGGAACCGGATGCCTGGTAGGTGTGTTTAAAAATACGCATATTTAAGATAACCCAGATCCTGCCTTTATATCTGGAAGGAGTGGGACATGGGAGTGTGTGTGCGTGCAATAAGGGTGCGAGGGGAAGGGGTCATGGCAGAAAGCTCGTCGCATACGAATATTAAGAAAAGTTTCTTATAGCTGTGCCGTGCAATGGTAACGATGTGTGTGTTACGCGAGCGTGTGTGTGTTCGCGTAAGAGCCTCCGTTTATCTCCTTTTGCTCTTGATTTTTCTCAGTGTGACTGCTGGCAAGTGCTCCTGGAAGCCTATGTGAGCTGACAGACTCTGAGTGAGCTTAAAGGCCGTGTGCCCACTCACTCACACACAGACACACACACACGTACGGACTACATTCACACTCTCTCACACACACACACACACACACTGTTCTCCTTACAGGCTGCCAAATGGGACAGGCTGAGGGATTGTGTGTGACATGCACGTCTAGCTACTGTTAAGGTGGGAGTGTGTGCGCGTGCACATGCATGTGTGCATGAGACGGGTCAAACTGGCCAGACACACAAAAGCTGCCAGTTTTCACAGCCAGAGTCTGAGGGGGGTAAATCTGCATGAAGCCAGTCTGTGTGTGTTTGTGCATTAGGGTATTAGAATTTGCTTTAATGTCACTGTCCCACAAGCAGGTTCCATGAAGGCTTGCACAAAACCAGACGGTCCTGATGTGAGAAGGTTCCATGCTTCTTGGTCAGAGTTATAAATGATATGGGTCTATATTATATTGTGTTAAAATAGTTCTAGTTTTAATGAGGATTTTTTGGACTTCCATGTGTTTATGTGTGTATGTGTGTGTCTGCCAAGGTCAGGAAAGTCAGACCTGCTCTGCCAGGCCTATCCTGCATTAAGCCTAATGCAGGGATGTGAGCTGCTAACGTGAATAAAGGAGGACGGAGTGGATGTTTGGGTGGAAGTGTGAAGCTTGGCAGGGGTCCCTCGCCTTTTCATCCTGCGCCACCCGTACGTGTGACAACGGCCAGTAGCCAGAAAAACAGGCCGTCTGGCAGTCGCGGCTGCCACCAGCCTCCTTTTCACCTTAATTACGCATTTTCACAACCAAGCCTGAACAGTCCGACCCTCCACCTCCTGTCGCGAAGGTTGCTGAAATTCAGGAGAGGCTTGAACATTTTCACCAAATGTGACATAGACATACACATAGACAGAATAACACAATAACAGTAAAAAAAAAGTGTTCTAAGGATAGTGTTGTAAGATAAATTAAATAAAAAGAAAATCTGTGGATTTATGGTCAGGTGATTCAATTAATGCAAAAATGGATGCTGAGACGGTGAAACGGAGGCTCGCTTCTGCCGATTACGAAAGCAAAGTCTGAGGGGTGGAAAAACCTTTGACCAAGAAAAATTTAATTCAAAATGTACGTTAGACTCGTAATGAGCGTGAAGCATGTTGGCACGGTCATGTTGACCGACATCTGCCACCACATTAATGTTGGGTTCAAGCTTTTAAAAAGCTGTAGGCTGGGGTCTGACTTTAAGGGCCTAATTAAAGCTCTAATCCGCAGCTTCATCCGCTCTGTCTATCTGACGGGTCCAGGCTACTCACTCCTCTCTGTCTGACTTCAATCGAACAGGAATACCTGGACCACGGCCAATCAGAGGAGGGCCCCGCCCTTCATGATCTCTGATTGGGAACTAATGTGTGTCCGTTGCTTGAACCACAGGGGGTTTACGGAGCATTTGATGAACCTCTGATTTTTTTTTTTTATCGCACCCTTGACAAATTAGTTAATTCATCTTTTTTTTTATTTTAAGAACAAGCCATCAAACGACATCGAAGACTGTGTACAAACAAAGTCACAGGTGAAGGACAGAACGCAAACACTGATCACCATCTGCCCAGACGACAAGATCCAGACTTGTACAAGCAACAAACTTCATTGCCAGCATGCCTTCCGGTGCAATCTGCCATTTTGTTTGCCAAAAGAGCCATGGATGAGTTCCTCCTTTACTGCAACTTCTGCTCAGGAGCTGTCACATCAGACTAACTGCATAAAACCAAAGCAAATCGTGTAATTTCAAAATTTTGGTGCTGTAATGGAAAGTCTAGTCTACATTTCAATCATGAAGATGTCTGCCGTGTAATAACATTGCACAACCCACAATGCAATGCTTTGCAAAAGGCTTGTTAAATCCAACATAAAAGTTGAATGCATGAGGTCAAGAAGTCATCTGTCAATATACTTGAAAATGCTAGATAAAAAGAAACGGGGAACATTTTTTAATCTGTGTCCAATAGTTTGTGGTGGGCCATAAATCACTGCTGAGGATGAGTGGGAGCCACTGCTCAGCATGACCACGCCCCCAACGCCTCATCGCTATAAAAGATGGATTGCATTATCATCTGTGTTTCTCCTGCTCCATCCTAGACAGTTTGCCAGCTAGCAAGCAACTTTATGCTACAATGAATATTACCATGATACAATGCTACTATTACTTGAGAAAGTAACTTTTGAGGAAATAATTACCATTCCTTTGCAGAGTGACAAGAACATGACATAGACTATATAGTCCCCATTCTGGTCCCAAATCATCCTCGTATAGAGGTACCTGC
Source organism: Denticeps clupeoides (assembly GCF_900700375.1). NCBI lineage: Eukaryota > Metazoa > Chordata > Actinopteri > Clupeiformes > Denticipitidae > Denticeps > Denticeps clupeoides. Next base: position 10,098,550 of record NC_041724.1, read on the forward strand.
CCAATTAAGTTGCTAGAAGGAGCTTCCATTTTCAGGTCTTTGATGTAAACGATCTGCGGTGGGCGTGGTTTCAGATGACACGCCCCCGGTGTTTCAGAACGGTTTATTTCTTGAGTTGTATGATAACTTATACATAATTATATAGAATTTGAATCCTTAAAATTTCGCCGAACGCTAATCACAGTGCCCTTTTATTGATCCCGCATTATTAGTCACATGAGCACAATTAGTAAAAGACCCGCGCGGGGACCGGGACGGAAGGCGCGCCGCTGCGGAGCCGCCGACGACGTCGCCGTATCGGAGTAGAAGCGGGCGACACGGGGCAGCACGGCGACTCGAGGCGGGCGCCCGGCGGCAACTCATTCCGAATACACGCAACAGCAGGCGGCCGGAACGTGCACGGCTTTCCACGAGTGCGCGCGCGTGCACGTGCGTGTGGGGAAAGGGGTGTAATGACGGGGCATCCGCAGCCCGGCACCCTCTTACCTGCGCAACGCGGGCCACCAACGCCGCACATCCCCACCGACCTCCCCGTCGCGAAAACTTTCGCGTCGCCCTTCCGTGGCGAGCGCCGCGGCCGCAACTTCTGCACTTCTCCCCGCCGGACGGGTACTTTCCCTCGGGCAGCTGACCCCGCCGAAAACAAGTGGCCGAACCGCAGAGGGGGTTCCGAGCGGGTCCTTCCCGGCGGCGCGGGTCTGCGCGCTCCGGTTTCACGCGGTCGCGCGCGCAGCCAGATGCGGGGACGCGAGCGAGCGCGCGCACGGTCCGCGGCTTTGGCCGGCGCGCTGTGGAGCCGCAGCTTCTTTTTTTTTTCTTTCTGGAAGCTACCATTCGCGGCGAGGGAGAGCTGACCTGGGCTCAGCGGTCACAGTCATTTACGCCCTTATCCAGAGCGACTTACAGTCAGTAGTCACAGGGACAGTCCCCCCCTGGAGACACTCAGGGTTAAGTGTCTTGCTCAGGGACACAATGGCAGTAAGCGGGATTCGAACCTGGGTCTTCTGGTTCATAGGCGAGTGTGTTACCCACTAGGCTACTACCACCCAGTCCGTCTGGGAGGGTCTCACGCACCGTGCGCCCGCATTACTGCGCCGTGGGACAGAATGAGCGCGACACGCGCCATAGAAAATTATGCAGAGGCCCGCGGTAATAAACGCTCGACATTAGTATAATAATCCAGCATTACAGCATGCACGGTCTCACCTCCCACCACAGCACTCTGAAATAAACTGAAATATTAAAAAAAAAAAAGTCCTATAGACAGCATAAAGTTCACTTGCATGCCTTTTCCAGGGTTTATATAAACTAATAGATGAACAGGAAAGCGATATCTGCTAGTTGCATGTATTTGGCAAAGGATCTTCCCTTCTAGCCTCCATTTTTTTATAATATCCCTGGTTCACAGGCTGCTAGTCATATCTGGACCACACCTGCTACCAAACCAAGGATATCAGTGTTTCCATTCAAGGATTCTGATTGGCAATATCTGAGTTTCTTAGTATGTGTGTGTGCGTGTGTGTGTGTGTGTGAACATATGTTTGGACACACCTACTCTTTTGTGCTTATGGAGACTAAGATGAAGCCATTTTGAAGAATCCAATGCAATAATCACATTTAGTAGTTTTGCAACAAGTCAAGTATGTTTGATGAATCTGTTTTTCCATAGTCGCCTTTTTTTACCTTCATGATTGCTTTGTCCAGTATGGTCACCAACAAAAGCCACTTCATAAGATGTTCATTAAAGTGAATGAGTGAATGATAAGAAAGCATAAACCATCCCTGTTGTCTATGAGAAGCCAAGAGTGTGAAATGCTACCATCACAGCAAAAGCTCCTTGCTTTGGAGATCTTCAACTTTTTGCCTTGTTTGCTATTTTTTATTTATTTTTTTGGTTTATTACATAATATCTTGTATTTACAATCTGCCATGCCCTCTGCATTCGGAGTGTAAGGACTCACTGCTGGTACCCGAAGTACAGAAGGTCACAGCTGGGAGCAGATCTTTCTCTTATAGAGCTCCGCACGGTCAGCGTTCGGGGTTCAGACACAGTTTAAATCTAAACTGTTCACTCTGGCCCTCTGTTAAAATCTCAGACACGGTGTCAATTATTAAAGTCCAATTTAATAGACTGTCACCTAGTCAAGCAAAGACAGTGTTCAATTCACCTGTCCTAGTTAGACCACTATTACCCTAATGTACCACCATAACCTCGTATTTCTGTACCCGTTTTAACTGCCAACGTCTACTCTACCTTCAGAGTCAAGTGATGAGACCACCAGAGAGGTACAAGTGTGGACATGGACTCCTGGTCCCACCACGACCCCAGGTCCACTGACCCAAAAATGGACTCATGATTCTGAGCATCATCGGCCCATTGCACGCTCTTGCTACCCTGGAACGGGGTCTTTCTCTGTTTCTAAAGTGAAGTGAAAGTGAAGTGATTGTCACATGTGATACACAGCAGCACAGCACATGGTGCACACAGTGAAATTTGTGAGCAGTGGGCAGCCATGACAGGTGCCTGGGGAGCAGAGTGTGGGGACGGTGCTTTGCTCAGTGGCACCTCAGTGGCACCTTGGCGGATCGGGATTCGAACCGACAACCTTCTGATTACGGGGCCGCTTCCTTGACCGCTAGGCCACCACTGCCCCACTACACCTTCCCAAGGTTTCTTATATTTTCCTCCATGTGGGTTTTTTGGGGAGTTGTTCTTTGTGTCCAGAGAGGGTCTAAGTATGAGTGTCCTATGTAGCGGCTGTTAAGTCCATTGAGACATACTGCTTGTGATTTTTATGCTATAAAAACACACACACCACAACCTGTCAGATACATAGAAGGGGTGCATGATCCCAAAGAACCAGAACACTCTGCGCTCTCGAACTTATTATACCGGAAATCTGTAAGCTACAGTAATGTTCATGTGCCTGTACGTTCTGCTATACTTATCACAGATACACACACAGTACAGCCAGTCCCAGATTTTCCATGTCAGTGCTGAGGCATTTTGACATCAGAGCTGGTTTCTAGTGATAAGCAGCTTGGACGAATATGAGTGAAACATGTCTGATTTGATCCATTTGACTTATTTATAACTGTCTCTTCACAGACTCCTGTTTGGACGAGTATTAAATAACCACTAGATCACCAGATTGTGTCAAAAGAGTAATGATAGTAATTAACCAGACAATTAACCAGACAGATCTTAATTTAACATTTAAAAAAATCTGTCTATGAATATTTGAAAACAGAAAACATTGGTCCACAACCAAGGAAATCAAATTAATTTCAGATTAAATCAGCAGTCTACCTAAGAACTGTTATTGGTAAGAATCTGACAATACGATATTGAGGTGTCATGATCCGGTCCGGCAGGGGCCACTCATGTTCGTGTTTCGTGTTCGTCATGTGTAATGTTCCCTGATCGTGTTCGCCTGTTGTATAATTATATGAGTGTATAAAGCTATCATGTTCGTGTCTGTTCACCGTCGGGTCATTGTCATTGTGTCCCCTGTTGTGTGTACTATGTATTAAACTCCTGTTTCGTGACGTTGTGCATATGCGCCTCCTTCCTCGCCATGTCCAGCCATTGTGACATGGGGTTAAAGAAACACTTCATGATATTTTGCAATACTATGAAAGTATAAAGAACATTAAAGCTAAAGAATTTTATTACATTTAATTCTACATTTTTATATACTTCTATACATGTGTACATTCCGAAATCCTGCTTTCAAGGTTCTTATTAAGCCTATGTAATATTACTCACTGCTCCATAATCGCTTAGTCCTACTCAGGGTTGTAGGTGTCCATACAGGGACACTGTGTGCCAGCCTTAACGCACACACACACAACATCAATTTACACAGTCACACCTACTGACAATTTAGACTTGCCAATTCACCTAGTGTACATGTTTGGATGGTGAGAGGAAACCAGAGACCCCAGAGGAAACCCACACCACGGGGCGAGCAATTCAAAATCACATCCTTGGAGGTGTGAGGCCATGTCGCTAACTCAATTACAATTCTTTTTTTTAAATCTATACAGTATTGCTAATTAAGATGCACTTTTTTCTGTGTAACAGTGTGTCCCAGGTAAATGGGTAGGTTTCATGCCAATTGGGGAAGTGAGGGAGGCACAGGTGCTTGACACACATTAGTTAGACATATCAGACACACCACAACTCTCTTAATCACCCTGCTTCTAAGCCCGATGTAGCTGTGGTTGATTAGGACCCAGCACACATGTGAATTGATGCCACCTGGTGGCCACCGCAGCTCCACAGGACGCTTGCATCAGGAAAGGCACCCAATTAATCGGGCAACCTGACCAGTTAACCCACTTTGTTGACCCATAATGGGAGCAGCCAAACAGAGACAACGATGATGTCTTCTTAACACCTTGCTTTCTACCGTTTGGATCTTGGTGGATCTTTGGTGAGTGCTTCTAACCTCATCTGTAAGTGAAAGTGAAAGTTCCCCTCAATTACCGCAGCCATGACATTTCGTTCAACTGCTTGAGGCGATTGCCAGCGTTTACACCGAAGATGCCCTTATCATTCCGGACTTGAGTTAGACATTCGGCGGCGGCGGCATTAGGATGTAATTTCTTGCTTTTGCACACAACGCACGACGAGCTGATTACGCATATTAATGCGCCTGTAATGGCTGGTCTTTAATAGGTGCGAGGGGGAGGCATAATGGAAATAGGATGCAATTACCTGCTATAACTGGGGAGTCATTGTGAAAGTGCTTCACTGTTGCTCGATGCCAAACAAAGATCTAACTGCATATTTCCCTATGGTCCCGCAACATTAAAGCTTGATTATTTGAGAACACCTTGTTAGAGAAGCCCCGGGGCTGCTCTTTGAAATGTTGTGCATTTCAAACATTCCTTACACACAACAGGGGATTGGTGAGTTCAGCTCGGCGGTGGTAAACTTTAAGCCGAGGAACAGAAAGGCGTCTGATTTTAATGGCTGCGCGGCTCGCCGGCACATGGGTTTTGAATGACTAACACTGTGTCCTTCTCACACTGTGACAAACAACGAAGGAAAAGCTTTTATTATAGAATGACAAAACACTGCAGAGACATTTCATAATGGTAAAGAATCCAAAGGCTCAGTTTCACGGGCTGATAAAAATAAAATAAAGGTTGACATTTGTCCTCCTGGTTTTTAATTTCTCTATGCCCAGTAAAATGGCCAGGGAGATGGAGGGAGATGTGCTCACTAAATCCGGCGTCGATGTGCCAGCTGGCAACCGTGCTGTCTGGAAGCAGAGGCCCGGTCCCTCACCACTCTCCCATCCCACACCGAGAGCTTCCCGGCACCATGCTCCGAGAGCAGTTTGGCACTGTCCTCTGCAGCACCTCGAAATGCTAGGGACGCACTGAACGAGGGTCGCCATCCTGTCCCTCCCATAACCACGCTTGACTTCTGGTGGGTTAGGAGGACAGCACCATGGGCTTTTCCTGTGTCTGGGGTTCTTTTTTTGACCAAGGCAGAGCATTAACAAACCTTCTGGTTGCTGGCTCGCTGTCTGCTTTTCTCAATGGCTGCACTGATGCCACTGGACTAGTCATATTCTCATGTAAGACAAATATTCACTCATTTCTGTTAGCTCCCACCCATTGCATGGCTCTGTGTGTTACATTATTGGATTCAGAAACCAGAATCATGATTCATACCCTCTGCGGCCTGGTCACATTTCATCTTCAGGCTAATTTGTGCTTATGTGGCCAATGCACTGTATGTAGGAAAAGATCTCATTATATTAGCATCCATCTCCAGTAAGGACAAATGAAGACATCATCATCATATGAGAAGTGTCGCACAATTCGTCTGCATCTCGCCCCTCAGCTGTATTCCAATTTTTATGTGCCAGACACTGTTTATTCATGAGCCGCTCTCCCTCCTTCGGCCCCTGGACGAGAAACGCAATCTCCATGGCTCTCCGTGACTCCGGATCAGGCCTCTGTGAAATTTCTCACCGAGGGGATGAGCAGATCAAATTGTTGTGCTGGTAAAGAGATAAAGTAGATGTGTGGCACTGTCAGGGCAAACACTAGAAGCAAAGCGGGGGTCTCCTGCTGCGACCTGGGGGATGAGTCGGTGGCGCCGAGATGCCTGAACGCGCCAGTGTCTTGTTGTTTGTGCCTGTGATTCTGTGCTCATATGCATAAAGAGAGGCTTTCTAAATCATTTGTTCAGACAACAATCAAGTCTACTACATTTTTATCACACAGGCAGCGTCACGTCGCATAACAATGATAATAATAAAAAAAAAATCTTTCAGAGCTCACTGTGAATCACAGCGGCTTAAGAACGTACCCATGAATGTACCATAATGGCCCGACCATTAGGCAACACCCCTCTTTTCAAGATAAATTAAAACACTCATTAAAAACTATAATTTTTGGCACACCTATGTTGTGCTTCTTGTCTAGATCCCAAATTTAGGATGACCCAATCTTTAAAAAACCTACACAGGCCAGTACAACATTTAAAGCCTCAAACATATTATTAATTTATTAGCTTTTATGACAAAATTTTTTTTCTTACAACAAAACAAATAATGACATGCGTTATTACATGTAACGACGTGTAATAATGTTGTATTTATCCCTTCAGTGAAGTGCCATTTTAGCAGAGATTCTGTTATAACAGTAGAGTAAGAAGGGAAATGGAGTGGATGTGTGTTATGTATTGACAGCAGGAAATGTGAAGTATACACCAGGGTAAGGTATGTCGGAGCTGTCAATCATCCATTTAAAACTTTGTTCAGAAAATCACAGTTAGACTGTGTTGGCCTCTTCTCCAAGAGAGACATGACCTGATGTGACATTGGCAATCCTGACTCAAGCGCTGAGCCAATACGGTCCTCAGACTCATATTGCCATGGATGATGATGATGGATTTTTCAGGTTCTCAGGTCAGGGCACGTAACCCATTTCCATGCTCCGCCTGGCATAATGTCCTGCAATGCAAGTCAAAGCACTCAATGTATGCAACTTCATTTTCACTACTGCATAGTGCCACCCCCAGTTTACCATATAGACTTTTAAGCCCTATGGCGAAGTAAAAAAAAAAAAAAAGAAAAACATATTAATTTTCAATAGCATTCGCTTGGGATTTGGATTACTGAGACACAAAAAACACCCACATGACATGCTGATGATTAAATTTGACGGTCGAGTCTGTGTCCCTGTGGAGCTCACGTGAGCCGGATAGGTTTTTCTAGCTTCACATGACAAAACTAAAGATTATGTGTGCTGCTGCTTTCCAGCTGACATTTTCCTGCTTTTTTTGCCCTGTCCCTTATATTTAACAAAAGCAGTGAAATTATCGGCAAAACACTTGACGCATTGTTTTATTACAATACATTAAGGGGAATTACTTGACTGTTTTCCTTCATCTTATTAAGGGTTAACTGATCTGCATGACATTCGACAGAGTCAAATGCACAATGCACCACCAGGCACCCACAACATCTCAGGATAAGATAGATTACCTTGTTAATCATTTAATCAATTATGATTAATTCTCAAAATGCAAATTAGCTAATTAAAAGCCCTGAACTTATAGAATTACCACTGATTAGCTGTCTAAGCTCTGCCGGCGCACTGTCAGTGGGGTTTGATTTGATTATATGAACTTTCTTGGGCTGTGTGTAACGCTACGGCGTTTAATCTAATTACATTTGCAATTAAACAATATATATGACATTTCTGTATGTTAATTAGTCAGTTATATTATATATATATATATATATATATAATATAACTGCATTCCTCAGCAGGAAGATGGGGGCTGCTGATGTCTTAAAGTGCATCAGTTGCCAGGCGCTGCAGGGAGCAATCGAACGTTTAGTTGTCTTGGGGGGGGCAGCGAGGGGCAGCGAGGTGAAGGGGTGTGTCCCACACAGCAGGGTGAGTGTAGAGGCTGTCAGGCACTGGGAGGTTGGGAGGCTGATGAAAGAGGGAGGGAGGGAGGGAGGTATGGGACGGGCTGGGGGGAGACGTGAGGAAATGTTGTATCTTAAGTGATTTTTTCATTATTATTTTAATTCTCTTCGATTACTCAGCACTTTTTTGACAGCTGTACATGGCGAGGAGACACTTTTCACCTGTTCAGGTCAGGTGATTAGGACCCACCAAATCACAGGCTGTCTGGTCCAAATAGGTACCATAGGCGTAAAGGAAAAGTGGGTGTCATGCTGCTGTGCAGTCTATTAATGATGTCATTCTAAAATTATACTTACGTTTTGTCATTTTTAGGCTGTGAGAACAGCGGTTGTGGGTGAAACGCAATGTTCTTGTAATTGGATTTCATAAAAATCTATGGAATGGTGAATGCTTCTAACCTCATTGTCATAATAAAGGAATGCCATACATGCATCTCTGGTCACATTATCCAGATTGGATCCCTGTATGCAGCATGTTGTTAATGGCAGTGAAACATGTCCATCATTTCATTTGAATGGTTGCACATCAACAACTTAAGCCATTGTGACGTTGGGAAATAGACTGCAATTTTCCTTTAGCAAATCAAGAGCAACATACTGAATTCTCCTACATAAAACAGAAGAATTTGGGAGAAAATACACCAAAACAAGAATAGATTTGAAGGGATTTTAATGGCATTTTTTTAATGGCATTACTAGTTTTGTTGTTACCGGTATTATGATTTTATTTCTTTTTGTTGACGTTGTTGGATTATTCTATTTTCCACTGCTGCACGCAGCAGTGCCAATGATTTGATTGAGCTCTAATTTCATGATCCTGCTGTTGTCCAGAGCATCCTGCCTGGTTACTGTTAACCACAGCCAGCCTTTCCGACAGGCTGTCCTCAGGACATCCGTAATAACAGTGCATTCCGCTTCGTTTGAGTGATTCCTTCACAGCAGAGCTGACAACAAACGAAAGCCCCTCATTAGACTCGGCTGCCCGGAAGCAAGGAAGGCACTAAGAGAACCAGCCTCGGCTCTGGCCGCTAATTATAATAATCACAATAAAAGAATCCTTGGGCAGCTATTTGCTTTTCTTTTCAATTAATTTCATCAGACGCACTCATAGGAGAGTAAATGAGGAACAGGGCTGGAAGACACAGTGCATTCAGGAGGTGCCAGTATTTATTAACCAGACGACTCGGGGAGAGGCTGAACCCCACCCGCGGACGACAGGTCACCAGTCAACAAGGGCCACTGATCTCGCCAGGAAAGGATGAAGCTTGTTCATGTGCACGGTGGGACACGGGGCAGGGCAGAGAGCGCAGGAGAGGGCCTGATAACGGAGCTGCACTGTAAAAAAAAAAAAAAAAAAGTGAAGTGATTGTCACATGTGATACACAGCAGCACAGCACACAGTGCACACAGTGAAATTTGTCCTCTGCATTTAACCCATCACCCTGAGTGAGCAGTGGGCAGCCATGACCGGCGCCCGGGGAGCAGTGTGTGGGGACGGTGCTTTGCTCAGTGGCACCTCAGTGGCACCTTGGCGGATCGGGATTCGAACCGGCAACCTTCTGATTACTGGGCCGCTTCCTTAACCGCTAGGCCACCACTGCCCCATGGTCTGTGGAGACCATGGGAGGAGATGGACGGATAAACAGCTCAGATAGACTCATCCCCCGAGGTGTCGGACACATCAAGGAAACACGCTGACACGACTCTCTCCACGTTATCTCCGTTCATGCCTATACGCCCATTTCCCCTTCTCTCCTGAAGTCAGACTCTCCGCACATTTGGACATTCCTTCGAGCATGAGGACAAAATTCAGATTAAACGGCAAAATTAGTGGGCTGGAAAATGCTTTTACGCCCTTACGTGATCCCTGCTTTGGAGCCTCGTTATGGCTTCCTTCCCCCCGCCGCCTCTTGTTTTCTCTTTTCCGCATCTCTTATCCATCTCAATTTTTCTCTTGAGAGAACAAACAAAGCGCAATCGCAACCAAAGCGCCCTATGCCCGAGAGATGTTTTTAAGAGTGTAACCACATGTAATGTCACACTGCTCATCCTCCCTGTGGTGTCAGTTCTACTCATTAGTTGAATCTCTATTAACTGCAGGGGGTATCAAGTCAACCGTACATTGTCCTAGAGATGAGATGAATAACGAATGTCTGCGCATCAATGTGCGTTTGTGTTTGTTTTAATGAGGGAGCTCGTGTGACATAATATGAGAGGCTGCATGTCTCCAAAAACCATTCTCATTGACTGTAGACCTTGACCTTTGGCCCCTAAAATCTTCCATCCACAATTTTCTCTCAATGTTATTGACAACCTTTGCCAGAAAGTGAGGTCACAGAGAACTTGACCTTTGACTCATACTTGCTCAAAAGACACACGATACTGATGATATGGAATGATGAAGAGTCTTAAAAGATATTTATGGGACTATTATTTAGGTTTGACAGTGTTGGTTTCATTCATAATGTCAAGCCACTTGACAGTATTTTGTCAGAAATATTATCACATTTTATACACCATTGAAGTGAATGATAAGCTGTATATTTTAATATGTATCTTTAGTGCAGTCCACACAACAGTACAGTGTCCAGGGACCCATTAGGGGACAATTCCTTAAAACCCCTCATAATAAATCCAGTCTTAATAAACAAAACCTCTGTTAAAATGTACAAATGCAGAATTATAAATAAATTATTGACCCTGGATAGGTTAGGTTTGCTAGCTGTTGCATTTTGTAGTTAGATTATTCTTCAGCTTTTAAAGCCTTAGTAATAGAACACTAAATATACACGATGAGCAGAGATTGTTTTCTTGAGATGAAGCTGATTTGAACATGAGGGCAGCACCAGGGCTCAGCTGGTGAATTATATCCCTCTAAGCCTTTATGTCAGCCTTTTTGAAACTGTCATAACAGCAATCAATGTCAGATAAACATGATAAAAGAAAATATGGTGCCATCATCTCCAAAAAGACCTGGTAAAATAGCACGTAAATAAACAATGATCTTATCATGGTATACAGACATTTAAGAGAAAATCAAATACGTGGTAGATCCTTCCTAAAACAGACAATGCTTATGTCAATGCTGAAAATATTGTTTTGTTTTCTTTCCCATTTTATTCATCATTTTGCATCTGTGCAACATTGCATCAGTGAATTAAATCTGAAAAGCCATTAAATTAAACATTGATTTCATCTTTGTTACTGATGAGTATATTTTTAAACTCCTTGCCAGTACGAGGGTTTTATGACATTAAATGAAAAATACATAATTAGCAAAGTGCCACGGCTCCGGCGTACATGAGCTTGATTAATGTGCCATTCATGTACCAATGTAAACCGTACACAAAGAAATCTAATTATCATAGACCGCACAACATATGCCTATGGTTCTCTTGATTCCAGCCCAGGCTGGTTGAGAGCTGTTTCGTTTAGTTGAGATGATGTAGCTATTGACGCGAAATGAGAAAATGTACCCCTGTTTTGGGCATCATGTGTGACAGATTGGACTGGTGCGGCGTAAGCGAAGATTAGGTTAATTCCAGCAGGCCTCTCGTGGAGACCAAGTGGAGAGGTTCTATTCAACAACAACAACAACATTTATTTCTTATGTAGCCCAAAATCACATACAGTATGTCTCAATGGGCTTTGACAGGCCCTACAGTTGACACCCCCCACACTTGACCCTCCACACAAGGAAAAACTCCACACAAAAAAACTCTAGGAGAGAGAAAAACTAAGAAAGGAAGAAACCTTGGGAAGGAGTGATACAGAGAGGGACCCCCTTCCAGGGTAGAGTGAGCCTGCAAATGGTGTCAGTGCAGGGTCGGGGATGGTATAATAATAAGTCCTACAGTTGTAGGGTTGGAGGAGTCCAGGATGTAGTCAGTGTCATGGTCTAGATTACGTGTCCACAATGATGTTACTGGTCCATTTGAAGATCCCTGAAGCTGTAGTTGTTACGGTGGGTGTGGCAGTGGTGACCCTCTGGTTTGTTTCATGGTATGTCCTTGTTTAGTGAGTCATTTGTGAGTCTACACCTCCAGGGAGGAGCTCAAATGGATGCAATTGACAGGGACAACTGGCAGCTATGGCCCACATTGGTCTTCAGCTTCTTGAGCAATTACCTCCTTTTCAAACTGCTTAACTACCTTGCTGCACCCAATTTAAATGTGCACATTAGACTGAAATGGAAAACACACTCAAAATCCTCAAAGAATTCCCAGAGATATTTCAAAATTAATTGAACTCTATTTCTAATTCTAAGCATCATCATTTCATGCTTCTATACATATATGTTTTTACTTTTACATATAAACTTTGCTGCTGATTAGAAAAAAATGTTGTCAAGTCAAATAACCAAAAGATGCAGCCTTTTCTTTTCCAATGATTCTCAAGCACAAAGACAATGGGCTCTTTAGCTTCACCCACATAGCAGGAGTTAAGGAGATTAAACACAAACAACCCTTCTTCATCTCATGAAAACCAGCCATTCCGATTCCTATGGGTAGAATTGACAATGGACATGCAAACAGGAATGAAATTCATTCTTTCAGCGGTAAATTACAGACCTGTCGTGTGAGTGAACTTCCCGCAGACAGGACCAGATATAAATTTAATGGAGCTCCTCCATTACTTTCATGCCTCTGAGTAGTTACAGAATTGTGGTACTGTGATCTTGACTATGGTACTTGTAAACCAGCGTCACAATCTGTGAGTACATTGACGATGCAACGTTTTGAGATTGTTGCTGCATATACCTTTTTGTCTAAAGAACAGGTCTTCTGAAGAGCTAATAATCGATCATCATTCTGCTCGTTCTGTTCTGTTTCAAGCATCAAACCTGGAATTTGATTGAGCTTTTTTGGCCAGAATGTGAAAGTGAAAAGTGAATAAGTGAAAGTGATTGTCATTGGGAAAAACAGCACAGCACATGGTGACACAACGAAATGTGTCCTCTGTAGTGTGTGGGGACTCAGTGGCACCTTGGCAGATCTGATTACGGGGCCGCTTCCTTAACCGCTAGGCCACAACTGCCCCAAAACTCCATTGCACCATTACAGAAAGTCAATGCAGTCTTATGCAACAATCGTTGATTCCAATGGCTCACTTCAAAAGCATGGACTGATAAAATGAAGCTTCCAAGGACAGAACTGCTAAAGAAATCCCTCCACTTTAAGTCGAAAGAGCTTCCAGTGTCAGTGTCATAGTACTGTACTTGTGTGTGTCAGTAGTGTGTATTGAATTCTTTCTTTCGTATCTTACAGTAGGCAGAGTTGACATATATTTGTTCGACATCATGTCTTTCGGCTGCTTGTAAACCAATTAAATGCTGGTGGTTCACTATTGATTCTATTTTGTTGCATTAAAGCCTATGGCAGGTGTCATTAGTTTTCCCCTAATTCTTCCAGTCTGATGAAGTGAGATTATTTATCATGTTTTTAAGTTATATTTGTCCTGCTGGATATTTAATATAACCGCATTACGCAGACATTTTTTCTTTTATTGGGATATCGATAAAGTGTCTCTGAATACATGTGGGCATAAGCTTAAAAAAGCATCTCATGATGTTTGATTTATGTCTGTCTTTGTTTCTGTGTCTGTGTGTGTGAGAGAGAGAGAGAGAAAGAGAGAGAGAGAAAGAATCCTATGGTATTATCATTTGAAATTCCTCTTCAAAATCGTGCCAACGACTGCTCAATGAAACAAGATGAGGATTCCTGAACATTCCAGTTTAGCCAGGAAATGATACGCTTCTCCCGCCATCAATCAAAGCAGGAGGAGACAGACAGCTGTTAAATATACCACCACCATTAACCACACATCTCCTCCTCCACTGTCTCAAAAGCCCAGACAGGAAGAGCTACAGCTTCCAGAGGTTTTTTATGATAACACCCGCCTCGCTGGCTGCCACATTTCTCCCAGGAACGGCATCAAAACTTTCACAATTCCGAGCCAAACAAGAGCCTATCACCGTCCCAGAAATTAGCTGTTATATAAACACGACACCGCCATTTTTTTCTCCAATCAGAGTGTAGTATCAGGAGCAGTGGCAGTGACAGATGCAGTGTGGCCTCTGTGGCATGGGAGGTAAACAACGTTGAATGACAGTCGTGGTTTAGCAAGATGAAATCACCGTCCTCAATTTTTACTTTCCTGCCCCGTTATCCCGAGAAGAAAAACACCAATTTCATTTAATTCATATGAAGTTTGCAATCCACGCAGACACACAATGAATGCTCAGCCAATCAATATTTTTCCGTTTTTCTTCCTCCCTTCACCCTAATATATTGGAAATGGAGTTAGAGAGATTGATTCTGTTCACACTGCTACAGGCCGGGGGAAAATTAAATGAAAATGTAAATGAGGCCTGGTTTTTTGTTTCTCCCGCCGTTGTGCGATGAGGTCTTTGCTGTGTTCAATTTATGTAATTTGCCATTTCTCACTGCTCACAGGCCGGCCACGCTCTGTGCGAATGAGTTTTGATCATTAATGACCCCTGCATGGAGATACGCAACGCTGGTGATGTATTCAAAAGATGCGCTAATGGGGAACAGGAGGCACACAACGGTTAAGAGCATCTTCAGAGTTCCCCTACAAGAACCAGAGGAAAACAGTACAACTTCACTTTGCATTATCCCACTTTTGAGAGTCTTCTGCAAGCTCAAGGACTTTTCAAGCAGGATTGTTTGGTTTGGATTGGACACCAATAGAGACAACAACAGGCTGCAAAGGACAATGGGGACTGTAGCAAATTTGCATTAATTTCTCATTAAAACCTTCTTTCTCTCTACAGGGTCTAACTCAAACAATTAGGCTGAATTAGTTGCCGTTTTCTGCTTTTCCCCCCCAGATAAAAAAAAAAAAATCTACTAAATTATTAGAAGGTATGGTTAAACTTTAAACATGATTAAATCTCAACTCCTATTAACTATACAGTAAGAATCAAATATCAACATGATTTGAATCACTGTATGTATTTTTTAATTTATATATTACTCTCTATTCAATACTTCAATATTACTTTTAATATTGTTATTATTATTATTTTATTATTACTTTTTCTTGGATTACATTTTTACCTGTAGCTCATTCTGTACTTCTTCAAAGCATTGAAGATTTCACTGCATGCTGGACTACGCTTTATGATTTATGTGACAAATTGTCACATCAAATTTGAAACATCGATCTATGTAAGGTGTGCATGTTTTTTTTCCAGACAATTAGAATGCAATTAGCTGATTCTTGTTTCCTAAATAAACTTAGGCTTGAACAATAAATATTTCAATAATCGATTGTAACGATTTCCAGCCAAACCCTATTGCAGGCCAGTCACACCCTGCGTGTACAATTTATTTGAAGTGCTCCCTTCAGACAGGCTGTTCATTTTGGTAGACTACTCTAGGTGTAATAAACAAATCAACAATTAACAATTTCCTGTCAATACTGTATAACTAAATAAATGGCCTTTTTTCTCTAGTTGCAAATTACATCTATGACAATTTTTACAGATATATATTATATTAGAGCTTGTCACTTCTATTCTACACTCAAATGAGGGCTTTATTCATCGCACACATACCTGAACTTTCCAACAGAATGGGTGCATTTAATGTACAAATAAATGTGCAAACACCTCGGCCTTCACATGCATGTTCTATGTGCAAGTTCTCTTTTAATATATTATAGACTGAGACATGCATTTTCAAATGCATATTTAAAAACACTATAATTTCTCTGAACTTTCCCTTCTGAAAGCCACTCATCTCACATCATTTCTAGGAAAACACAGACCTGCTGCCCATGGTGTTATTAGCAAGGACAGTTTAAAGAGGCTGTTTGGCACTCAAAAGGCAGCGACCAGGAAACCGTGCAGCTCTGAAACCCTCGGGTCCTTCCACAAGCTACTTTTCAGAGCTAATGGAGATTTTTACAGCGAGTTACAAATCGGTTTAAATGGGCCGCTGCTTGCTTTGCTGACAGTAGTGAGAGCCCCTGAGGGTGGGGTTAAGCGTGTGTCTGTGTGCGTCTGGTGAATTACCATTGAACTCGAACCGAAGGTAGACCAATCAGATGGTGGCTGAGACCCCATTAATTTCATTAAAATTAAACTGAAGAAAAAAAAACAAAAACAAATAAAGGAGCGTCAGATTGTTACATGGGTGGGCTTCCACCCTTCCTTCAGGAACAGTAAAACCTCTCCATTCTCACCCGTATTCAGGAATCTTTTTACAATGGATCATTATTCCTGGCTAAGAGACTGTCACTCCGCACAAAAGCCGAGAAGTGGCTGGCCTGTCACTGCCACGGCGCCACGCTGACTTTGCTCTCTTTATCTGGTGCACCTGCTCTTCCGTCAGCTGTTCTCCATCGCCTGACTTTCCCATTAAGCAGAACACAGAGAGCAGGGCAAATCCGACATAATTCCTCGAAAGAAAGGGGATATTCCTGCAGATTAAAACACTCTTGAGGAAAAAGCGGGTCTGCCATTAAAGCCTGTTTAATCCCTTCTGTAACATGACAGGGTTGTTACTGTAAGGAAGAGATTGGCGGAGATACGCACTGCAGTGAACCTCAGCCTCTTCATTTTCTGTTTTGCTGCTTTGATCCTGTGCGCCAACAGAATAGAGGTTGAGGAAAGGTGCGTGTCGGCACGCGGCTGCACAAATCTCTTGGCTGATCTACATCCAACTGTCTGTGGAGCCAAGGCAGCATCAGCCAAAAATTCATCGATGGGTATTTACTACTGGTTTCAATTGATAACATATTTTTTTTCAGTTTAGGTGTGGTCTTGGAAAACTGACATAGTAATGTGATAGTTCTTTTATACAACACCTTGGCTTTGGTGGTGTCTCTGGCACAGAAAGCCTTGCAGCAGCCAAGACACACTAACATGCACCAACAAGCACTGAGTGAATCCAAATCCGAATACACCTCATGAATTCAAAAACAAGCACACATTAATGTAACCAGTCAGTGCAATGTAACCAGCTACAGCTGGCAACCCAAAATGCAGTGGGTTTAATGCTAGACACACCAGGGGACGTCTCCCCAGTCATTTCTTTTGTCTTTCTTTTCAGTATTAGCAGCTAAAGGGGGTAAAAATGTGATGGATTTATGGGAGGGAGTGTTGGGATCAGCATCAGAACGCTGGTACAAGTACTGTTTTTCATGAGAATTTCATAATGTCAGTATTAATGTCAACATAAGCTTGTCTATGTGACAACATTTTACTTACAGAATGTGCGTGACACAACACAGGCTATTCATTTGACATAAAACACTTTTAGGGGAGCAACAACAAACCACCTCAGGAACCTGGTGCTTAAACTAGACCAAAAATCTAAAATTCTGTCCTGTCACCAAAATGTGACCACACCTGAGCTAAGATGAACAGGACATGAAGGTTATAAATAATCCCCAGTGGCATATGTGGGCCAAATCTAAGTCCCTTCTCAAAGAAGGACCATCAGCAAAACACTCATTAGATGGCCCTTGGTAACCTGAACTCCAAAGGGTGGGAATTCTGCACAAAGCGAGAAAGAGTTCTGGGTATTTATGTTCTGTTTCATTTTCCCTTTTTTGTCAGATTCTGTTTCAACAGAATTCCAGTGTTCTTTCCCGTCCACGGTCGGATAATCAATCAGACACGTTTCCCATAAGGTTTACGCACGGCACCAGCTGACAAGTAAAACAAGCACTTTGCTCATTTTGATTTATTTCTCTTTTTCAGAAGATGAGATGCTAACAATCTCCTCGGGGACAAAGACGTTACGATAACACGATCCATCTGGAAACAATCGAGTGACGGAGTTCATCACACACCCCAGTGCTCAAAGGTGCACTCGCACATGAAGCCAAACAATGGGGAGACGGAGCGATGGGGACCAGGCAAATACTCACTGATACACTATGGAGTGCAGACATGGAGGACATACTACTGAAGTGAGCTCAATGGACACCTTTGGGAGAGGACTACACTGGAGCTCAGATGGATGAGAACCGAATATATAAAAAATGAAAATAACTGTATCTCCGGTAAATAATTTTTTATCATCATGCGGTGGTGCTGATGATGCCCCCTTTCAAAGACCCAAAGGTCACCTCGTGGAGCAACATCATTAGAATCATTTGTTCTCTCATCCATTTCAAACTGACATCATCCACATACTTCACGTACCCATAATTCATTTATGTTGGCATCTATTGCTTCTGACCTTCCACCAGTAACAAGGATGTTGATGGAGGTGGAGGTGGTGATAATGTAAGGCGGTGGTGGTCTGTGAGAACCTTCAGAAGATTTACATTTTTAGACCTGACATAACTGAACTTTATGACTTTAATTCTCTTCTTAACGTTTCTTGTAAAAATGTCCATGATTCTCTTGAACTAGTAAACAAAACAAGTCTCATTGGGTCTTTTGCAGCATCTCTACCAAATCAAATAATCACATTTTGGAAATGCGGCGTATATTAACATGAAACGCTGACCACTAAGAGCAAGAGAACTATGAGGACAAATGCAGCAGCAGACTGCTGTAGGGGAGGACCTGTCTGGAGGGATGGGCTGGGCTTCTGCGCCGAGCAGGGTCAGAGCCGTGCGGCTAACAGGCCAAAGAGCAACGGGCAACAAAGAGAGAAGATTTTAAATAAATAAATAAATAAATGATGAGCGCTGAGTGGCAGCAGAAGCTGTAACCAGGCCAAAGGGCTGAGCTGAACATGGTGGGATCTGGCCGCCTAACTGTCCGGCGCGGCGGAGGAGCGCTGGATCCTCCACTCGCTGCCGAATTAATCTGCAGCCCTGAGAAGATGCAAATGACTGGCCTACGTGGAGCGAGCAGCCGGCAGCCGTGGCATGGAGCTCGAATGGCAGATGGTGCAGACCTCCAAACGACCACACACAGGCTGTGCCGCCACGCCTTGAAACAGGGTTAACATCAGAGCCGCGAGTGACATGCATGCAGACACACACACACACACACACACACACACACACACACACACACACACACACACACACACACCATCATCCCAGGGTTGGATAATCAAAAAAACAGCCCAAAAAAGGCAGGACAAGTAAAAGCTTCATTCTCTGGCAACACACACACCCACCCACGGCAGTGACCATTAGCTTTACGGCCAGGAGCAGCTTTCCAGAATAATCCCCCCTGTAATAACAAGATGAAATCGAAAGCGAGCAAAAAGAAAAAAAGCCAGAAAATCACTTTTACTTTCTGGAAGTAAATAAATAAATGTATACATGTCCAAGCCATACGCTGTCATTACTTTAAAACAGACCCAGCTATTGAGGAGACCTGCAGTATCGGGAGGAAGAACAACAACGGCGGGTCATTGTCTGCGAAATGAGAGCGCTGCGCTTCCCTTTTCAAGAGGGAGCACGAGTACGTCCCGCGGTAACTAATCTGAAGAATGAGAGGAAGGGTCTTATAATCAATCAGCTTCACTTATCCTCAGCCAGAGCTCAGCAATCAGGGTGTGTGTGTGTGTGTGTGTGTGTGTGTTTGGGTGAGTGCGAGAGAGAAACCAGGTTCTAAACTCTTGCTCTGGATGCAACAACGTCTAACCTATTTATGAGGCTGGCGAGAGAGCAGCCAAGGAAGATCAAAATACTTCAAAGGCCCGTTTCAGCGCCTCATTACGCCTCAGCCAGGGCACCCAGGCAACGATCTTCACACGCGTTTCCCAAACACACACACACACACACACAAAACAAACATAAAAATAAATACCACACACTGTCGGCATCTCACTATATCTCTTTTAACAGGGTGTGGAGATGAAAGTGCGGGATGGTCGAGAGTTAAGAGGAGAGGGAAGAGGCTTCGCCGTCGACAGCCTGACTCATCATCGGTGCGCCTGTGGCCTCCTGCTGAGGTTTTTTGATTAATCCAGTCCAATTAATCCATTGTCATTCAACCTGTCACTCATCGGTGTGGCTCACAGTGTCAACTTTCAGCAGCCATAAACAAAATGTTCCACAGTTAAAGAACGGAAACCTTGTTCTGGAATGCAATTAAGCACCAAATTAACATTCTTATTGCATTCCTGGGAATCTCAGCAAAGCATCAGCAGCATAGCATTTGCATTCACCTTCCTTTTGCCCAGATTTTCCCATCTGTTAGTTGACATTATATAGAATGTTTGCTTTTTTCTGCACAAAACCTGATTCTAGCTTAACATGTTAGATGGCATTTGTGAGCTGAAGTGCTTACAATGTATAAATATAATTTAGTGAAATATAACATTAATATTGCTTATCACATGTGCTGGTGGAATTGGGGGATGATGATGGGTTCTATGATGTCTCTGAGGTAAGAATGTGCAGTGACTGAGTCATGTACGATAACCAAATCTGTTTTGCGTTGACTGGTGATGTCTGCCCATACTGCTCCACCTCCTCCACCAAAGCAAACCCTGGTGACCACCTCAGCGTATCGTTCACCTTGCCTTCTCCAGCAACGCTGATGCAACACTCATCAGTGAACAGGACGGTAGACCACTACCGCATTGTCCAGGCCACATGGTGTTGTGTCCACTGCAAACATTTATGGCGGTGTCTTGGTGTCAGTGGAGTCACCCGCAATGGCCGTCTGAAATTCAAGCCAAAGCAGTGGAGTCAGTTGTGAATGGTTTGTCTGGAAACCCTATTACCCTCACATCTCGTAAACAGGCCTGCAGTTGCATAACGACGTCTGAGTACAAAGGTCCTTAGGTACTGGTCATCATTGTGGTCTGTCACTCGAGAGGCTCCTGTCATGAACTCTGCCAATAGTTCTGTGTCTTGATGCAAATCTGCTGATGACACACCAAGCCCACAAGCAACATCTGACTGCCTGGCAGCGATCCATTAAGTGATGTTGTGTGTTCATGGATGATTTGAATGATGACTTACTGACAATATCAGCTTTTTATACCCACAGAATTTTGAAATTGATGCCACATTGAGAAAGGTAGAAAGAAAAGTCTCTTGGTATTGACCCCAATATATAAGGCGCACCTGTACACAATAAGACCAATACATGGAAAACACAAAATGAGGTGTGTTTATCACCCCAATACAGTTGCCCCAAATGTCTGAAGTAAAACAAACATCATATGTATGACATCCACTAAGTCTCTCACAATATTCCTATCTTATTGTGAGTAGTGTAAGTACAGGTCTGTTTTCCTTTATTCATTTGCTAGACTTAAAATTAAATCCATTAAACATGTATAAATGATAATAATACTGTTTTCTCATTCTGATTACATTCTTAGAATGATTGAAGAAGAAAAATTATGAGTTAATTAAAAATGATGAACTAATGGATAATAAATAAACAAATAAATTCATCATAACTGTTACAAATTATATTTGATTCAGGTAAAATCTGGAAAAAATGTATAAGACAGTAACAGAACTCAGTAGCCACACTGAAATAAAAACTATGCATATATTAAGGATTCCATGTGAAACATTCAACAGATATCTTCCAACCTTGATTAAGCTTTAAAATGTTTTTTCCTTAAAGAAAGAAAGAGGCAGTAGAAATGCTTTTGTATCAGAGTATTTAACCAAGTGACATCGAGGCCGCTTGCAGCCAGCGGCAGATTAGAAGTGAATTCGACCCCCCCAGCACAGCCAGTGAGCTGTGCATGAAGCAATCAGCACCTTGGACAGCTCCTGTGGTACAGTGGGTGGTGTGATTCAGCCCCTTGGACAGCTACCCCAGCCAGCGGAACAGCGTGTGGTCATGCATTTTGGTTCGGCGGGAGCGCCAGCACTTAGGAATTATGCATTTGAGCTCCTTCAGCGGGAGTGTTCTCAGAAAAGCCGGACAAAGCTCTGGGCTGCAGGCTACTCTGATGCATCGAGGAAAAGGGCTTTGCCGAAAATGGATCCAAAGGGGGAAAAGGCTTTTATCATTCATGAGTAATTGAGGCAGAGGGGGTATTAAAGAACTCGTTTTTAATGGCAACTGGGGCAGATGGAGCCTCACCCACATATTCCATTTTGCTTCCAGCGACTCAGAATGAAGAGTGTGGTTGATCGGGGAGAGACAATAATACAATATAGAGAGGTTCTCCTAAATCTGTTCATGTTCTATGAAATACAAATGGCCTTAAGGTCAAATGCCTTTGCAATCCTCAATAAGATCTAAGGGATGTGCAAGACCTAGAGCTAAACAAGGCTTAGTGTTTGCATATTCACTAGTTTGCAATTCAGAGTTCTTGAATTAAAACAATGATAATCACTATGCAGGTCTGGTTTGGTCAACGCCATGGTCACTAGATGACTTGACTGTGTGAAAATCTTCAATAAAACAAAGAACTAGGACACAGTCCTTTCTTTTTTGTCTGTTAATTTTTGTAAATCCAAAGCCACATTTGATGTGTATGTTTGTGTGTGTGTACAGAGTAACAATAAATATATAATATAATACAATATATAATAGCAATATATAATTTTCATTTCCACACACTGAGAATGGGACAGCATGCTAAATATAAAATATTGTATTAAAATGTAAAGCAACGGATTGGTCTAGAACAGGGGCATCATTCACCAACATTCCCTTTATTTTTCCAAAACCGCACTGTCACACATTATACCAACTGTACATACTGAACATTTTGCATGATAATTTAAACAGTATGGTGATAGTGACGCACCTGTCTTGAAACTGACCCACATGCGCACCCAGTTTACACATTACAGATATCGGATAGAAATGGTGACTCTCTCAGTGGCAGTGAGAACTGCTAATTTACTTGCTCACATTTTCACTTTCAGTTTTTAGCTCAATGATGTCCATGTGTTGCTCTTCCACTCCAAATACGTTTGAAGCACCGTTTAAATTGAAAGTGAAAGTGAAGGTCATTGTGAAAGCAATGCACAGCACACAGTGACACAGTGTGCATCCATGAAAGGTGCCTGAGGAGCAGTGTATGGGGACGGTGCTTTGCTCAGTGGCACCTTGGTGGTTCGGGATTCAACTTTCTGATTATGAGCCTATTGCCTTACCCGCTTGACCTGTGTTTACTGGGAGATCATAATCACAAGGGGGAATTAATGACCACCGATAATTTTTAAATGTGTTAGTACAACCCTTTTAAATGCATTAAAGATACTTTTGAGTTCCTCCCCCTAATATGTGTATAATTATGTGTATACATAATTAGGTGTCATATTTCTTGCATGTCAAGCGAATGCAATTAAACTGAATCAAAGCTGCTTATTGTAGGGCAGGGATTTGTTTAATAGAGCTGTTCGTTAAAATAAATAATGTTGCCCTTAGTTGTACAGATCTTTAAAATAAATATTTCCCAGCAAGACGTCCATGCAATATGGAACTGTGAAATGACTGAGATGAGGAAATGCAACTATCTGATTCAGCTGCACTTACAAATCTACTGCGAAGTATTTAATTGCTTGAATCTAACTTTACACACTTATGTGAGAAATGGGTTCCTCACTTCCTGTTCTCAACAAAACTATCCTGTTCAAAACAACCAAATTTGGCAATCCTGATTGGTGAGCCTGTGTGTGAAATTCAACCTACAAAATAATGAACTAAATGTGTAAGGAATTTGCCTAATTCTGTGCACAGAAGTAATACTCCGTACTCAGTATCCTAAAATGCCGCTGAATTTATTAATAAACACATCGAATCAATTTCCTCTCGACCTCCACTATGTAAGACGGTAATATTTACACATAGCTTCTTTTTGTGTATTTAGGTTTTGTGTATTTGTTGAAATCAAAGGTAAGAATTGTATGTACCCTTGCAATACTGTGTTGGATTTCAAGGCCCGATTGATCTTCAAAACGTTGTTAATTAACCTGAAGTGAATGTGACTGAAAAGTATTTGAAGCGACTGTTATGAGTAATAGTATGGCTACAATAATGCGTGTTGTGCTCAGGGGAAATTACTGACATGCACAGCGCTTGTGACTTTGATCTCAGTAAATAACTGTTGTCGCATGCTCTCTGAAAAGGAAACTGTACTGCCGACTGGCCTCTAGCTCCACCCATTCCAATTTATTTCAATGATATTTTTACAGTGTCTTGCGAATTAGATGACAAAAGTCGCTCAAGATAAAAACACTTTTTTGGAAGTAAAGCAGTGGATTTAAAAAGGTTTAACATCGGATTATACATGTGATGCGTCAACCATGCTGGCTTGCTTGGTCGACCTCAGTACTGCAGTGCTGGTTAAAATTTTAAGATGTGCTGGGGGGGTTTCCTGGTTGTGTCTGTGAAATATTTTGGCAGAGTGCTCATTGGGAATACAGGAATGTCATCCCAGCCCCCACCCACTCCCTTTTATTTCGAGTTGGTATTGAACAGAGCCCTTGTGGACCATTCAATAAAGATATAAGTGTCTCTCCCCAGACAGCATAAAAATACAAATCTTCTAAAAAGCTGCTGCACACATACATACATTCCACAGGATTCTATGCACTACCCACACAGGGGAAAGAAAGAAACATGCACACACACAACGAAGAGCTACGTGATATAAAAGGGGGTAAAAAGAAATAAACAAGTACAAATAATAAATCAAACACTTGCCCAAAGGCTTAGGTTTGCTTGAAGATCAACAAGCTCCTCCCGGACTACAGCGTGGAAGCAACTATTTCCTGTGCACCCAGTAAGTGGGTGAGCAGACCAGCGTCCCACCCGAGTGATGGGATAGAGGCAGACGCTGACGGGCCAGCCTGCCTCCAGGCTACTGCGTGTATTTAAGTCGGCTGGGGGGGGATGGAACTCTGGGTAGCCAGAGGCGACCACACTGGGAAGTGTCTGCGGGCCATGAAGTGAATTCACACACCCCCCATGCACACACACACTCACACACTGAATGCACTGAAACGAAGAGATCGGGGCTCTTCTTCTCGATGGTAGTGGGTGCGACCTTTGGCTGCTCCTCCGTTCCAGTTTGCCGATACCTGGTTTCACTTCCATGCACTTGCTAGAGCACAAGACGACAGATGCATTTTGTCTAGCTGCTCTCGGGCAGAAATCCCAGGGCCACTCCCTGAAGTGGCAACTTTTCAATGTGGGGAGAAGCACAAGGAACTGCGCAAGGGAGCAAAATGTCAAAAGGATGACCAAGATCTGAAGCAGGAGCGCTGGAGTGATAAAGAGCGGTAGAGAGGAACAACTCGCCCTCGCTGTTTCAGTGTGCGGCGACTGGCAGGGTGACTGAATAGAAGCGGGAAGAGCACGGAGGTTCACACGCAGCACCTCCACATCCACCTGCGTGCAGAAAGCCAGCATGTGACAGCAGAGAGACGTGGGGAAAAAGGTGGGGAGCATGAAATGTGCAGCCAAACGAGCTTCTTCACAGCTTCTGAGCATTACCATGCTATGGTCTGAGTTCGAAAAAACCCGCCTGCCAAGCCTGACCTGAAGCCTTTACCAAGCCTGGCAGCAATGCTGGCAGCATTTTCCACAAGATGTGGTTGAAAGCGTCTGTTGTTGTCATAACAACCAGCCTCAAACCACAATGCATCTGCTTCATGACAACAGAGAGGAGCTAATTTAGTGATTTTTTTTTTTTTTGCTTCGCAGGCTGTGCATATTTAAAAGTCACTTCTCAAGCTAGCAGTTTTATGAAACATTTCACTGTGTTGAGAGATGTTCTCCATGGCTACTTTCCCCATTTTAGTGGTTGTCACAGGAAATGGCAGATATCAGTACAAAAATGTGTGAAAAGGAAGTTTTTGTTCTGAAAATTCAAGCCAACACCAATAAGCAGAGCATATTTTCAATTTAAGTATTTCTTTTTTTTATTTTTGCCTGAACCTATCTAGTCCCTGTCTGAAATCCACTGCTAGTGACTTGGAGAATGGACGGATGGGTAGCACGCGAGTGTAGAACACAAGACGTCACCATGAGACAGGCACTTCAGGCATGGATTTCTATTGATATTTAGCAGCAGGAACTGTCATCTGGGGGTCTCCTGTGAAGGATTTTGGGCTTTCGAAGACAAAGTAATGCCGCCTCTGTTAAGGGCTGTCATGTGCCAGCATACATGCAGTGTTTACAGTCATGTGGCCAGGAGCTGTATATGGACAAAGCTAAGTGATTCACACATTCCCTCAGCTCGCCTGGTGCACGTGTGTGTTTTTTACTGTTTTTTTCCTCATTTGTAACACATTTGTAACTTTGTTATTACCAGTTATTGCTTCTGTCAGTTCAGGGACAAATATGTCTGCTTGTGTGTGCACATGCATGACTTCCTAATGCATACAAGGTCATTTACTAAAGAAAGTAAAGTGTGTCTTTGATTTGCTGTAGTGAGTGTACTTGTGTGTTGCGTGTGTAAAAATGCATACATTTATAGGTCATACATAGTGGTCAGCATATGCAGGTCAGAGACTGACACAGTCAAATGCTCAGATTTCATGCACCACCACAGCAGAGGACAAGATACACGCAAATCACTATGGGACAGTAGCCCAGAGGGAGTTTGTGTGTGTGTGTGTGAGAGAGAATAAATAAGAATGTCTGTCTGGATGCAACTCAAAGAACAATCAGCTGCACATTTCCTCCCCACTGCCCGATTCAAATCCTTTTTTGCATGACCTAGATGTGTACACATGCATGCTTGTACACACACACACACACACACACACACACTACCTAGTCACAGCTAAATAATCACCCTTGCTGCTGCTAACATCTCAATCTGAAGCTGCGTGCGACCGTCTGAAGGACACAGGAGAGCAAGAATGCCCCAGTCAGCCATAACGAATAACCGAAGTGGCCGAGTGGAGTGGTTGTTTTATTACTGTAAACACCAGAGCAAGGCACTCTGTAATGCACTTAGGTCAACTTTAACCATCTATCATGCAGAACCTGAGGAAAGATGACACAAACCAACAGCAGCTAGCTAAAGCTCTGTGACCTGGTGTCACATACAACTGCATACACCAGCATATGTCGGCACTGTTAATGTACACAGTTTGATGAAGGAAAAAAGCGTGGTAATCCCAGGTGTGGTAATACCAGGTTTCACTATGTAGTGTCTAACATGTTTGTAGGTGAAATGACAATAAAGTGAACTTGAATTAGTACATGTTTGAACTTTTCAATTTGATTACAATTATCAATGCAATGATTACTGATGCATCACACTGCATGCTATCAAAATGACTTCATAAAAAATATTAATCTGTCACATCTAATTTCCATAATGTGAATACATTTATGTATGCATCCATACATTGTAAAAAGTTAGCACTAGGTAAAATTGAAGTAATCTGTCATACCTAATATACTTGAAATTGTAAATAAATCCAAAAAAACCTGCTGCAACCTGTTTATTTACAGTAATGGTAAAATATTAGGTGTGACAGATGACTTATTTTTTGACTTAAGTTTAGCCAGTGTTTACTTTTTTCAGTGTACCTGGATTGATGCTGTACTCAGTCAGCTACAGTCACTACTGGCAAAACATTTTGACTAGAATTGCCACCATCAGAAAATCCCCATGCAACATCCTTATGATAATCATCTATGTCTGCATCGCAATACATTGATTAGGATATTCATTTCAACACCTTTAGAGTTTACTTTAGTGTTTCATCATAGGGGTTTGGTTTAGTTTTGGCCCTTGTCACACTATTGCTGCAGTTGTGCTCAATACAGAAGTGTGTTAAGATAAAATTTTGTTCTTCTGAAATCCCAAAACAAAATTTGTCTGCTCTAAATGATTAAATAAATGATAAATGATTAAATACATCAGAATTTTTAAGTATGGGCAAAAGCTGAGATCAAAGTGCACCTGCACAAGTATAAATCTAAGCCAGAATGACACATCAGATAAGCTTTGTGACGTTTTCAGTGGACACAGCACCATCATCAACTGTAAATGTCAGACTCCATTAGTGTCCAACTCGACTGCAATGGCCAACCAAGCAGTCAGATGAGCTTTTCCAGACAATTCAGGCACTGCAGCCCGGAACTGTTCAGCACCGTAGGTTTCTCTTCAGGTGAAACTGGCTTACAGACCAGCTTATCACATCACGGCTCTCGTTAATCAATTCATAGTCCGGTTGCCATCCATGGAATCACCGCACAATAAGCTCCCTGTGTAATCCAAACTCTGCTCACACTATATCTCCTTGACTGATCAAACATGCAGAAAGCTTCCTTCATACTATGATACAATGAGGAAAACACAGAGGTGCAAATGAATAAACTCAATAGTATTGTATTCTTAAAGCCTTTATTGGATTTCCTTCTCACATTTACATTCATTTAGTGAATGCCCTTATTGAAAACAATTTACAATCAGTAGTTTGAGGGAAAGTCCCTTTGGAGAAACTCAGGGTTAAGTGTCTTGTTCAGGGAAACAAGTGGGGTTTGAACCTGTGACTTTATGGTCTTCTGGTTCATAGGTGAGTCTTTTACGCACTTGGCGACTGCCATTCTACAATTAACCTTCTCACACAGCATGTCAAAAGTTTCAGTAAACTTCAGTGTTCCAATATAACCAAACATTAGTGCAATGAATGATCAATGGTGAAATATAAGCTTTAAACTGCCAGACATTGTTAGCAACAACTTGAGGAAAAATGTACAATTTACAAGCTAGCCTCCTTCAAGAAACAATTAAGATCAAATGTCCTTCAACACCATAGAGACAAACAAGCACCACAAAATTGTAGCGCTGTCTAAATTCAAAATTCAATTTAGTCCAGTCCAGCTTCATATATAACACAATCACACAATCAAACTCACACACAAATAACCCCCCACACACATACACTCCCAATGGGAGTTCGTATAATCCCCTAGTTTCCCCTCCTACAGAACACATTCATTAACACATACAGAGCCCAGAAGGGCGGCCAAGAGCACGATGCGAGCTGGCGCCACGGCAACCAGAACACAAGATGGACGACTCTCAGAACGAGCAGCTCGGAATGGATAGTGCCAAAACAGAGGGGCAGGCGCTGCCAAACAACGAACCTTTCAGTCTTTCAGGCCGCCATCAGCTGAGGTTTTGGTCAAATTCAAATTAATTTTTTTGTCACACCCACCATCATACATAGTACATGCAGGGAAATGCAGGTATAAAGTGTAAATAGATTAAAATTATAGACTAAAAGACATGATATGAAATCATATGCAATATGAAACATGTCACATAGGCAGAATATATTATACATTATATCACACACACACATCTAAATTGCTCACTTTATCTACTATTCATCACTAACATAGATTTAGACATTTCGAACAGTATTTGAAAGTAATGGGTTAGGGTTAGGGTGTATGTAGATGTGTGTGTAGAAAATGTTTCAGATCTTTGAAAAATGGGTGCAAAAACAGAAGTATTACATTTATATTTTTGTTCAGTGTACATTTAGGAGACAGTATTTTCCAGAGCAACTAGCTATCAGTACTTACAGGGACAGTAAGTGAGGTTTGAGCTTGTGACTTCATAGACAAGTGGGCTACCTACTAGGCCTACCAAGCTGAAATTAGTACAGCTGTAAAATAACATTTAAGAACAATAAACTGCAAGTATTTGATTTGAGGAAATGTGTAAAGAATTTTAGGGTAACTGAACATCTTCTTGGGTTTTAGCATATTGAGAATCACACATGGTTGACATTGTGCTGGCTGTGTTGGACAGTCTAAAATTAGACCATGCCAATTGTACCAGGCTAGGCTAATGAGAATCAAGCAAACATCTCAGGACTTTATAATGGGCTACAGGCTCACTTGAAATAGGAAAATCCATTATTCCATGTGCAGCATGTTCCCTTCAATTCAATGGCTGTGAAGAGTATAGGAGCAGCTGTCGAGATGCAAGTGTTTTCTTTGATCTAATGCTTATGTGTCTTTTCAGCAGATCAGGTTCTCCCTATAGATCTTTCAGTAAAATTACATCAAGATAGACATGAAGGTCCTTTTCATGCACTCGCTGAAGCTGTAGTGGCCTCCCAAGCACTTTGAGGGAATTCCTAACAAATCAGAAACATATCATCTGACACAATAGTCAGGAATTTGGAATTCGGAAAGCTGATCATTTTCAAGCGGGGAGGGGGAAAAGTCCTCCCCGGCAATGCTACCTGAGGATTAACTGGAGAGAAAAGTGAAGAGAACATCAGATAGTGACAGACAGATACGGTGACAGCCTTTGGAAATTGGAGAAAGAGAGAAAGCAACAGGAGAAAGCAACAGTAATGTGCATGTGACAGAGGGCAGCCTGCATTAAACTTATTATTGTTGCAATAGTGACTGTCATGTATTAAGTGTTTTATAGGCCTTCATTTTACTTTAGAATGATTTTGCTATGTTTTCTTGTAATGTGCAGTATGTCCTGATCTATTATATCGGTCTGCTGGTAAAAAACAGAATTATGGAATGGAAATGTGCATGCAATCTGCATTGACATGTTAGGAATTTCCAAAATACTGGCACAGACTTTCCTTCAAGCTCTGCCGGGCGAGATAAACAACTGCATTTGGGTCTCATGGATGGAATGCCACTTCTAGGAAGCGGAGCCATTCTACAGGCCTCAGAAGCTGGCATGAGCAAAAACTTTAAACGGGTCAAAAGTCGTGTTTTGTGTCTTGTGTCCTGAAGGCATGAGTCACCAAGCTGCTGGAGGTTTACGCTGTTATTGTCACCATATACCTGTCCTTACACAGTGCCACAGAGTTTCAAGAAAACAATACGCCCGCAGCTGTTTCCTTCCTGAATGACACCCAGCCCTTGTGTGGTGATGAAATGCCTGGAAAACCGGTCCTACATCCACAATACACATTTGCGTATCTCTGGACCCACTTCGGTTTGTTTACCGGCACAACAGATCCATGAATGATGCCATCTCTCTCGCCCATCATACCCCCTAGAAACTGAGATGCCGGCTTAGCCACTCCGTCTGTGGCTGGATGTTGGACAACAGGGGACAAACAGCCCCCAGGCAGTGAACCGCATTACGAGTGACAAAATTATCGTTACAACTACCAACACACTAAACCAATTTATTACACAAATTTATTACCACAATTTGCACCATTACACTACTTATCCATTGCTATCTGATTTTTGCGATGCCGTCGTCTGCAAGTGAGGCACAAGAAAAAAGTAAAACACTAGAAACTGAAAACTGAAACCTTCTTGAAGATAGAAAAATTTAAAAAATACAAAAAGAAGCTTTGTGTGTGTGTTCCTATTTCAGGCGTAACAATGTTGAACGCATGTGACCGCATGTGAGCTCTGTCACGGCAGCCAGAATGACGGATCCTCTCTGTCTCCGTGCTATCTCATCTCTCAGGAAATAGGACCTGCTGCTTTTCCCCTGAAACCCATTCAGAGGCTATTGTGATTTTACACAATGCTTCCACCTCACCTCAAAGAGGTGTTCATCTCCAATCACATGACCCGGAAATTGTCAACAGTGTGCTGTTTCCACTCTTTCACTCCGCATTTTAACCCTCATTCCAAAAACCGATCCGGCTGTCACTCCACATAAAAGTCACTTTAAAGAAAACAACCACAAAACCACATTGACACAAGCTTTTCTCTGAAATATATTATTTCATAATAAGCAGATTAACACAATAAAATATCTATAAAAAAAAGGTGTGATTGGGTCAGTGCTTATGTTAGATGGACCCACAATACATCATACAACATTACCTGCAGAACAGCATGCTGGGTAATGTGACAATGTGTTTGTCTGTCGGTGTGTGTGTGTGTGTGTGTGTGTGTGTGCGTTTTATGTGTGGGAACGACAACCCTTCGCATCACCAGTGATCCAGTGATGTCTGACAGACGTGGTGTGACACCTTGTGTTGCCATGGCAGCCGATCACTGAGAAGACACAAGGGTTCAGGGTCGAATGGTCTTCAGCCCAGCAGCCTTGCCGCCTGTCACTCAATGAAAAAAAAAAAAAGGTCAATCACACACACAAACACACAAACCACAGGAAGGTGTGATATAGCAATGCTCTCCGATTAATTATACAACGCATTTTACTTGCAGCCTCACTGACACCCTGATATTTAAAACCGGAATCCAGGTGGAGGTCCCTGGTATGGAGGTCTCTGGTAAGGCCACCCACAGACACACACTGCACTCATTGTACAGTGTGCACAATAACCATATTTACTTAACCGTATTTATGTTACACCAAGCACCTCACGACAGGAGTCATTATATGAAGACCAGCCCTGGCTACACTTTTTCACACTCACACCGAGCACAAGGTCAATGGATGCTTGATTAACGGGATAATTGCGTCAGTCTCCTTACATCTTAATTACGCCACATTAAGTCAACAGGGACACAGTCCTGCACAAGAAAAGTGACAGATGTTGCAAGTTGTTTTTTTCGTTTTTTCTCTTCTCCTTAAAATCGCATGGGAGATATTCAGTCTTGCCCGCTCGAGCACACTTCAGAGGCGTTTTACCGTGAAAGCATCTCAGGCAGTTAATGTTCCCCAAATGTTTACTGAGGGAACATTAATAATGATAACATGAAAAACACAAACACTGTATAGGCACACTTCAAAAAAGGAAGCACTCCTTAAAAAAGCAGATACACTTTCCAAGTAAAAAAAAAAAAAATTAATTAATGTCGCCGTGATGCACAAGAGGGCTTTTTGCAGAGCACTTACTGTAAAACGCAGTACAGAGAAATACAAACTATGCTTATTTTTTCAGAGTGAAAACTGGGCACTAGACTAAAATATGTAACAATAGCACAACGTGGGTTAGAAAAAGCCGCTGCGAGAAAAGCATAAATAACGGTAATTGTTCAGATCATGAAAGGAGCGGAGCTTGTTTTCAACAGAATGCCGGGGCTGGTGGGAGAGGAAACACACACCGGCTCATTTCCATACTGACAGCCTCCCAGGCCTGCAGTCACAATGGAATGAGGTGATCAGAAAATAATCGGGTGTAATTGTTGATTTTTTTCTTCTTCTCGGTTTTCTTTTCTAAAGTGTAAGTTCTTTGGAGAAGGAACCATTATGACTGTTTTCTCAGGGAAGCTTAGGCAACAGGCAATGCACACTTTTGGATTAAAATATTTATGAATTAAAATATCAGGCTGGTGTTTCACCTAAATATCTCCTCCTTAGAAGGGACACACACAAAGCTAGTCCTAAACTGAACTTTTTAGAAGTAGGGCATCAATTATAAACTGTTGATGTCACAAACTGTTTTACATAAATTATTGGCTTGTGCAGTTTTACAGATTTCTGAGGCATAAATACATTAAAATTAGATGCCAAAATGTTCATTCAGTTTGTTGAATTACTGTTGGTTTACCATAGTCTGAAAGGATGGCATGTGGGCACCAAAAGGGGGCAAAAATATAATGTCTATAGTCGATTTTGTTTTTTTTAGGTCACCTGAGAACTTATCCAGTGATGCCTCATTATATAAGACTGGATAGGAATAAAACTTTCAGCCTTTTTGAAAGTATTAGACAGCTAGGTCGCAAAAAAAAAACAATAATATAAAACTGGAATCTTAAAAATACACGACCAAAACATTGGCAGTGAGTCGTTTGCCCTGCAAAAAAAAAAGAAGAAAAAAAAAAACAACAACAGGAAAATAGGATAGAAGAGAGAGAGAGAGAGAGAGAGAGAGAGAGAGGGAGAGAGAGAGAAAGAATCCCGGCTGTCACCAGCCCTTCCCATGGGCCTGGCAATGTTGGAGCCATGGGTAGGCAGCCTGTCAGACAACCAGATCAGATCTGCTGACACGTGTCCGGCTGAGCCTGCAGGACGTGCTTCCCCCCGACTGGCATCCCAAACACTGCATCCTGGTTTAGTTCAATCTACAAACTCTCTGAGACTGCCAGAGAGCAACAGCTACATACTTTACACAGACGCAGCCACAGCCCAAACCTCACTGCATGGCACAGAAGGCAACATGGAGATAGACAAAAGCAAGGCCTGTGCACAACAAGGTATAAAAGCGTTAAAGCTGTACATCTTATGTGTTTTTGAGAATTAAGACAGCATTTTTGCAATTCTAACAGTTTTTAATAACTCATTCAGTTGTTTTATCATCTGGAAAAAAATTTAACTATTTTTTATTCACTTTTATTATTTTTCTTCTTTTATTTATAAAATAAATAATATAATATTTTGTAGTCCTAAGAAATAATTATCAAACTGGTCACACCAAGACATTTAAGCAAAAAACATGTTACATTCAGCCATGTAATTTTACAGGTTCAACAAGGAGATGAGAAAAAGTTTACTTTGTGGGGAATCACAGAGTCCTTGGGTGTCACAATATTTTAACAAGTGTGATAGAACGTGTGCAATATCTAATTTTCACTGCATACCGCAGTCCCGCTCTTTGTTTAAACTATGCATGTTCAATCGACTTGTGCATAATTTAAGTTTTAAAATCTGTGCCATATCCCTGACGAGCAGGCCTATTATAATTATGGGCTACATTCTTTATTATGATTACCAATTGAAAGTGAGAATGAGAGCGAAAGGGAGAGATAGATAGAGAAAGAGAGAGAGAGAGAAAGCAAGAGACTACTTTTCATTTACCAAGGCAATGATATGCTAAAGAACAGAGGAATATTTGAAGAAAAAAAAATCTTATTCAAGTCCAATGCTGCTATGCCAATCAGGAGAAGAGCAAGTTAATTTACTCGTCTGACAAAGCGCAGAACGAAATACGCATATCATATCTGCTAATGAAGGCAAAGAGCCTGGAACATCAGCACCATCACAGGGAATATCAAATCATTTAGTCATTTCTGATGCTGAGAAATCAAAGAGAACTGTTCATCACCATTCAGCGTGACTGGCGCTATGCTGCAGAAAGTGCTTCTTTTGTGTCCGCTTCTCATCGTATGACAGAATTCATACATTGCGATGAGAAAAGGAAATGGAATAGAATGACTATTAAAGCAGCACACCTCAATTCAACAACCTCTTCATATCAAGTTCTAAGGATTCCTGACATTATGTGCATTGAACACTGTATTAGTGTTGTGAGCTATCTAAGATGAAGCTAAGCATATTTGAAAGATATGAAAAGTGAAGCCAATCCACAGCTTGGCCTGTGATTAAAAATAAATCAAATGGAAAACACATGACAGTTATATGGGTCGCAAATTAAAGGGAAGCCTGAAAAACCTAAACTCATTTGTGGCAAATACTTGATGCATATTTTGGATACACTTGCCCCCATTAGAGCAGTGATAGGGAGCAATCACAAATTTCCAGAATGATGATAGGAAGGGCATCACTAAGATAAGATAAGATAAGATAAGATAATCTTTTGTTAGTCCCACAAGTGGGAAAATTGCTTTTTCTTGGCAGTATAAGACAAAAGCAGCAAAAATACACAGTCTGCAATGTACACTATACAAACAATCTGAAAATATAAGAATATATGAGTGTATTGAATAGTATGTGAATATGTAAACACTAAAAGTGTCAAAACAGACATAGTGCTTGGGGAATGTTTGATACATCAAGGCCCATAATCTACTCAAGTAAAAATATATGAACAAGAATGGTACACTTGCTAGTTATCTGTGTCTTGGAGAGGACAAACTAACTACCCACCCAACACTATTATTCATTATTTCCGTTACCCAGAAGTTGAACTTTAAAATGATGTTGGTTTTTTTTATGATGACTGACAATGTTGGTGACTCTCATCTCCCCAGCATGATTCTAGATTATTTAAAACACCTTCATGCCACACAAACTATCTGATAACTACTTCCTTGCTATGACTAGTTCACATAATTAAATAAAAAGTGAGTTCATCAATATCTGTTTTTCCCAAGCCATTTTTAACACTGAGCGAAAGGTTCTGCATACTCCTTTCATTTTCTTTGATTGTACTACTACTTATCTCTGTCATTGTCATCTTGGGTCCACCTCAGCTACCAAAACAGACATGCAAAGAGATTATCAGGGCTTTTATTCAAGGTATCAGACTGGACCCCAACACACTACGCTTTATATGTAGTGAAACAATAATAATATATATAACCTTCAGTCGCCCGATCTCAATTCAACACCTAAGGGAGACTTTCAGACCTTCAGAACACCAGAATCAAAATGCATGAAGAACACTGTACATTCCTCCAGTAGAGGAACAGGGGATTCTGCTGAGAGACTTTTACTCAGACACTTGTCAGCTTTAATGTCGCTCGTGTGTAGTAGTAAGGACTCTGAATTGCAACTCTCACAAGTTTACTACAAATATTAGCAGAGACTGCTGTTCATTTTGGTGCCTTGATGTCGAGAACCACTAGAAACCAACTTGAGGGTTCATTTCTATCATTTCTATCTCTGTGCTTCACCTCCCCCTTGAATTGCACCTGTGAAAGTGAGCAAAGTTCCCTATATTCCATCCCTCCGCTGAGCTGCAGCTCTGTCACGCTCTGCTCTTTCAGTGGCAGAGCCCCAGGGCAGCGCTGGGCTCGTGTCCTCTCTCCCTCTCTGATGTTCACAGCAGTTCAGGTCTGACATTTGGACACCATGCTCCCACATCCCTGCTGTCCAAAGACTTAAGCTGCACTGCGTCTGGGGTGGACACATAGCCACTGGGTCGTCAATGCCTGCGGACAGAGCTGGAGCTCTACTGTGCTGTAATCTTCATCTTTATGAGTCCCTCTCGCTCACTGGGGATCATGTGGTTTATCGGTCAGTGTCATTGGCTGATGGGTTGGAGGGCAGGACAGAAAGGTGGGGACAGGATGTACGGAATCAGCAGCACTGCCTGAAACTTTAAGGGAAAGGTCAGACTCACACTTGAAGAAAAAGAGGGGGAAAGACAACAGGGAGGTGTAATGCTGGTGCAGAGTCAACATGAAATATCTAGCTGAAGAGCTGAACACCTGAGATAAGCCACTTAGGAAAAAGTTCGAGGATTTGATGGGAAACCAGTGGAAGAGCTGGGGAAACTACAACAACAAAGAAACTCAAGGCTACCAACGCTCGGCAGCCAGATTACAACTTTATCAGAAAGCAACAGTCCAGACTACATCGCACAAACACTGCTGAAGATAGAGCAGATCAAACACAGACACAGTTCACTGATTGCAGAAACACTCAAATCAGAATAAAAAAAACAGCCTGAACTTCAGACAAAACACATTTCACACTACTGCAGAATAAACACGGCTCCAAATAAACACAAAGCAAGACCACAAATACCACAAAGCCAAGGGTTAGACAAAACAGAGAGAGACTGCACAGTCTTATCACAAAGACTAAACACAGATATACAGCTCAGATCAAATACAAAATAGGGCTATGCACTGTCATCACATAGACTAGTCAAAGAACAAAAGCAACACCAAGACTTGGCTCAGACTAAAAAGTCAACACACAGACTAATCAAACAACACATACAAAACAAAGTGCCTTTGGTCAGACCAAAAACAGAGCCTCAGCTCAGACTAAACATCGAGACCCAGCAAAGTCTAAGAATAAAAACACAGCTCAGACTAAATACAGAGCAACTGCAAAGAGCCTCAGCTCAGACTACATTTACATTTACAGCATTTATCAGACGCCCTTATCCAGAGCGACTTACAATCAGTATTTACAGGGACAGTCTCCCTGGAGCAACTTAAGGTTAAGTGTCTTGCTCAGGGACACAATGGTAGTAAGTGGGATTTGAACCCGGGTCTTCTGGTTCACAGGCGAGTGTCTTACCCACTAGGCTACTACCAGACTAAACACACAGAAACAGCGCAGACTAAAAATAAAAACACAGGTCAGACTAAATACAGAGCCAATGCACAAACTAAAAAAAAAACACAGAGCCTCAGACTAAACACAGAGACCCAGCTAATTCTAAGAATAAAAACACAGCTCAGACTAAATACATAGATCAGACTAAATACAGAGCAACTGCAAAGAGCCTCAGCTCAGACTAAACACAATGATTCAGCTCAGACAAAAAAATCAAAACACAGCTTAGACTTAATACAGAGCCACTGCAAAGAATAAAACACAGAACCTCGGCTCAGACTAAACACAGAGAAGCAGCTCAGACTAAACATGGAAACACAGCTCAGACTAAACATAGATTAGACCAAATACAGAACTGTCGAGAAAAAAAAAAAAACACAGAGCCTCAGCTCAGACTAAACACAGATACACAGATCAAACTAAACATTGCAACACAGATCAGATCAAATGTAGAGCAACTGTTCAGAATAAAACACACAGTGGAATGAATTAACCTAGACTGCACCTACACTTACTGATTAGGCTTTAATCTGTGGAAAGTGTTTGGGGTGACTTTTTGGTGACTTTAACGTGTACTGTACATCAATTTACTGTTTTAATTTCCCACACCAGTGGCTCACAGCACGTACAATATCCTGCTACCTGCTGCTCCATGGGATAAGAAAGTGTTCAACATTTTTAATGCTTTGTTTTCACTCTAATGATCTCAGACATGTGCATGAACAAACAAAACCCTTCTGGAAGCACACTTACAAAAGACCTGGCAGAAGCCAGTTAATGTGGGTGCTCTCGGGAGGAGAAACAGCACGAGCACTGTATCGTTCTGGACCACTTGGAGGACATCCTGTCAGTGAAGAGTCCATCTTGCTCTCTCGCTGTCCTCCTTTCTGCTTGTCATGCAGTGGGGAGCTTGTCTCCTTTTCTCCACATGTTCTTGAGAGGGCTTCAGCACAATGGGATGCATTTCCACATGAAAGGTCCCAGGAGCACCGGGCCATGTGGAGTGTCATGCACTTCGATTCGGTTGCCATGGAAATCTTGTGGGCTATCAGTGTAGAACAGTGTCCTAAATGGCCCAAGTTTTACTCAGGGTCACTCATTTCGTATCTCAACAACAGACCACAACCACATTTGACAAGTGCATGAGGTAGAGTAAGTGCATGAGTAGAGGTAGATTAGAAAGAGTAACCCTTCTTCAGGTTACTACACACAAAAAAAAAAACAGGACGAAATGAGACAGGTATTAATTTTACATTTACATTTTACATTTGCAGCATTTAGCAACTTAAAATCAGTAGCTGCAGGGACAGCCCCCAGGGTTAAGTGTCTTGCTCAGGGAAACAATGGTAGTAAGTGGGACTGTTGTCATTTGGTTCATAGGTGAGTGTGTTACCCACTAGTCTACTACCACCCCCAGACTGGCTTTCTGTTATATGTCAATGTACAGTGAAAATCTAGGGTTATTTGAGAGCTTTGAAGACAATCCAGTTTCAGAAGCCTTTTAGAAATATTTTCCACACACTATTCAAACCCCTTACAAATTGTAGAAGGTTCAAAGCCATTAAGAGCTGCACAACCAGGAACAATTTTCCCCATCTCTGTGACACCAATTAATGGTGCTGGACACTGTCGGCAACTGATGCTTTTATGTGCAATGTAATAACTCTGTATTACACTACAAAACTAGATTTTGTCTGTGGTCATATTTTACATTCCAGGACTAAAGGGGATATATAGGGGCATATTAGGTGTACATACTTTGGTTACAACAAATCAAATATATACTGTGATTGTGATAAGAGTTGTAAACTACACAAGGTTTATGCACTTTGATGTGAGTTTACAAATCTCAATCTCAAATCTTGTCTCTCATTGCTCTGAATCTACGATGTTATAATGGAAGAGCGAGATAGCACATTATTTACAGGAGTCCAATTTGCTTGTGCATGCTCCGGGTGGTAAAAGCTATATCATAAAGAGCTGAGAGATTCAAGGGAAATGTACAGATTAAACTGATGACACTGCTTTAAAAACAACAGCATTTATCAGAACAGTAAGGAAACCATTTTTGGCAAAAATTCAAGAAATACAGATGTCATAAATGCTAAATACTACAAAATAGTTGGGGGCATTTTGCCATTTTTAAATTCCAAAAATCAAACCACACTGGGAGTTTAATTGTGCAGCCTTAACTATATATTTTGATTATGTTTGTAATATTTGTAATATTCATGTCCAAGTGCTGACGGGGGAAAGAAAGCGCAGAAGCGGGATATACTGGAAACAATGATTTATTCACACACAAGTAAACCAGAACGAGGGCCAAAAATAAAAGAAACAATAGGGGGGACAAAAACTAACCTGCAGACGTGTGGTGATTGCAAGAACTGTAAACAACTATACACGTAAGTCACACGATCCACATAAATGTCGCAGCGTTGTTCTGCTGCCCAACAGGTACTCATAACAGGGCTCCACCCATGTACCCCTAATTAGCCACACCTGTCCATGGCTGGAGCCCTGCAGTCAAGCTGATTGGTGCCAGTTGTGTCCCCAGCTGCACACCAGCCATGACAGAGCCCCCTACATCAGCGGAACCCAAGCAGCAACATCAGTGGAGGTGGCAGGGCGGGTGGCGGCAACCACAGTGATCCGGCACTGCTAGTAGTCCTTCCTTCCACCGGAGGACCCGGACCCTCTGTCTGGTCCCCAGATTCTGTCCTGCATGGCGGCATCGACTCTTTCACACAAGAATCAGGGCTGAATCTTCTGGGTACGTGCAGGCCCTGTCTCCGCATGTCCCCTCTGAAGCTTCCTGTGTCTCTCCCTGCCCTGCGCAGGGAGGTGGTCCCAGAACCTACGGTGACTGCTTACCGTACCGCAGGGTGGTGCAGTCTGGGCACGTGCAGGCCCTGCCTCTGCCCCTGTATCCAGCTCCCCTCCCTGGACCGTGGAGGGAGGCAGACCCGTACCATCCGGCGACTGCTTACTGCAACCCAGGGTGGTGCCTTCTGGTGACATGCAGCCCCTGCTGCTGCACGTCCCTGTTGGCAGTAGAAGGGTTTCACTGGATCACTCACGACTCAGCCCCTTCTGTGTCCTTCAGGACGAGCAGGCCATCTTCCTGCCAGTCCAGGCTGAATCCTCATGCCACCCAGGGGGCTCTGTGGTGCTCCGCAGCACAGTCGCTTTCCCACCCAGTTCAGGAGGAGCTCCCAGCCTGCATAGCACCCCCCCAAAAAACTTTGTGACACCGCCCTCCCTTGCTAGACTCAGGGGCCTCTTGTGACCATGCCACCATGCCTGCTCTGGCATCTGTGGGTCAGGGACATCTTCCGGGTTCTGCTCTGCAACACCACCTGAGGGATGAGAAGAGGGAAGACAGGGGCAACATTTGGACTCCACACACCACACCCAGACAGACAAAAGAGAGGGTCTCTGGGCTCATTTCTCCTTCTCTGGGCTCTCCGGGACCTCCTCAGGAGTGACCCGGGAGGCGTGAGGAGTTCAAATCCCACTTAAACAGGGCAAGACACTTCACCTGGGCAAGACACTTCACCCTAAGTTGCTCCAGGGGGGGACTGTCCCTGTAAATTCTGATTGTAAGGGCGTCTGATAAATGCTGTAAATGTAAATGTACTCAACAAACAAAATAACAGTCACACCTGTCCATGGCTGGAGCCCTGTGGTCAAGCTGATTGGTGCCAGCTGTGTCCCCAGCTGCACCCAGCCATGACACTTTTGCATGTTTTCTTGAATATGTAAATAGTCTGTGCTTGTCTAGTTTGTGTAACATGTGTGCAATTTCCTTGCCTTCTTCTTTTCACTTTGAGAAAGTACATGTTACTTGTGTGACTGAACTTGAGTCATCAGTCTGTTCTTTTTCCAGTGTACCTCTACACATCTGCACTTACAAATGTGCTTTGTCAACCCAGTGCTGAATGACGGAGAGCGATGCTTTCTGAGCAGCCGAACAAGGGCGCCCTTATCGCTCTGAGGCATTCTCTCTGATGCAACCAACAGCAGGAGAGAGAGACTAAGGGCTCTCAGCATATTGAAGTGGAGGGGATGGTGGCCAACCCAACAAACAATAACCATTAAGAGAACAAGGAGACAAAGAATGCAAGTACTAAGAGCTGATAGGCAGGCTTAGAAAATGCCTGTATGGATAAATGACAACTGATGAAAGTCACCATATTTTGTAATATTGAATCATTACACTGAAATCCACATGCGCCACCACTATAATAACTGGTGCACACACTGTATCAACCTTAATTAAGGCTTTATGCACGACGCATAATTAAATGTATAATTTATGTGCTAAACTGGAATAAATAACATTAATTTCATATGTCAAGTTTGCTGTCCAGTTACCTGTTGCATGCTTGTTACATCTTGATCTCAGGTTGTCACTTTATGTCATGATTGGCCAGATTTAGACAATCATTTCCAAAAAAACTCCTGCTTTGGACCCCTATCTTGACCCCACATACAAATTCAATGTAAATCCAGTATTTAAGTGTCC
Organism: Denticeps clupeoides; assembly: GCF_900700375.1. Lineage (NCBI taxonomy): Eukaryota > Metazoa > Chordata > Actinopteri > Clupeiformes > Denticipitidae > Denticeps > Denticeps clupeoides. Next base: position 10,140,780 of record NC_041724.1, read on the forward strand.
CTCTGTAGCTGCCTGAATCTCATCTGCTCCATTTCAAAGATCATAGGTCAGTAAACGCTTCCTCTCTCTCTCTCTCTCTCTCTCTCTCTCTCTCGCTCTCTCTCTCATACACACACGTTCAAGGTCCTTCATGAAAGTCCTTCATATAATATCTACCAGGGTATTTTTATGGAGATGTCAACAGACACTTATCTTGCTGCACAGAAATAGAGGTCACCATCTGATCTGAACATGTAACCTAAGGCCAGGAGACCTGGGGAAATATATGCTGGTCACCACTTTAAAGAGCATCTCTACTAATGATCCAACAATAGCACATCACACATGGATGTACTGGCACTGCATTCTACATTCAGGGCCCTTTGTTTGTTTCATTTCCTTGTCTACTTACTTTTAACACCCCACTTTTACCTCTCCCCTGTTCTCTCTTTGCCTTGGCACATTATTATGTCTTTAGGACATTATTACCTTGAGAGCTGAATCTCATTGCCACAACGGATCAATGAGGTGCTGACCTTTCAGATTTTTCCACCGGCTCTGTTTCCCCCGGTGCTGCTTCGTATGAATCACAGTGCCAGCTCTGTCACAGAGCAAGCATTCCCCACACGCTTGAGCCTCCGCACGGGTCCCGCTCAAGCACTCGGAGAGTTGCGCCGGGCCTGAATAAACTATTGTGCGCTGCAATCGATAGCCCCAAAGGCGGCCTAATGCAAGGTCTGCTGCGATGGGCCACACACAACGGCTGAAAGGAACATGAGAAATCAGCTGAAGTCAGAGGCGACTCAGTCGCTCACCCTGCAGGCATCAGCACATTGACATGCCTTGTGGTCCAAATGTCTGACAGCATGCTGAATATAAAGGACTCATTTTTTAAAACCGTTTTTGAAATAAACACAACCAGCTGGGGATTTAATGAAAATGTAGATATTTAAGATGTAACTATCCAACGTGAAATCAGGCTCAGTTATTTAAAAAAGCAAAAAGCAAATTCATGAGCAGGACTCAAATTTTCACACAAGTTGTAGACATGAATTCCAAACAGAATCCTTCACTTGGACCCGACTGCATATGCTGATTATAAATGGCCATGGAAATATACTCTGTACCAAAGGTGTGCTGAAACAGTAAATTGCATCAGAATTTTGATTTTTTTTTTCTTTGATATGCAAAATTAATTTCAAGCTTTCCACCCCTGGAGAGGAGAAAATACAATAATTGTTCAACCTCCAAAACTTTTCGGCTGTTTGGAGAAGGACAGACAGTGCATTTGAAGGCACATGCATAATTTAGAGCAAGAAAACTTCATCGACACTGGCAGCAGCACCATTGCACCCTACACACCTCTTACCTAGAGGGTAATGCAGAGTACATAGTTTTGCTAACACAGAAATAGCTTTGGAAAAAAAAAGCACTTTCCCAACTGTTTGAAAGTAAAATTGAGACATGACAGACGAGAATGGCAGCAAACTCAGCTTGGACTGCCTAAAGTAGAAAGTTTAAATTGTACAGGACAGAGTTGATTGATAATACCACATGCTCAATGTTCTGAGCAAAACATGAACACATCCAATGAAGTGCCAATGCTGAAAATTAGACATCAACATCAAAATATATATAAAGAGCCCTGATCACCCGTTCCTGGTAAACCTGGGGTGATGAGTACAAAATACACCTATCGACAGGCCTTACTCAGCTAGTCCAAGGACACCATGGCATATCAAAAAGGTGAGGATTTGCTCAAAATGATCATAGATATCTTTCAACTAATGAAATTGTTTCAGCACACAATCACCAATCCCTTCAACCGGACTAGCAATAACCTAAATGAACCGTTGTTCATTTCATCCCCAGCATGATTAAATAGATTTCAGGCTTTAAATCTAGTGTATTCAACATTCTCAATAAACAACTGAAATGTACTTGACTCAGTCATGTTTACAAAAGAATCAAATATTAATTCATTTACTAAATTCATTTTTTTAAATTCAAAGAGCCTCTATTTCCATTTTTTCACTGTACCGTCCCAACACACAGCTCCCGGAGTGCTTTTCATGGCTTGTTGAGAGTCATGGGACATTTTTCAGATTGTCAGTGAATGAGAAATGCTTTAATTCCATAACAAATATGTCACGTCTGTGTCGCCTCCACCCCACACGACTGAGTATTAGGGTCTGTGTGTCTTGTGTGATCGCAACTCCCCGGTATGTCCTCATCCCATAGTGTGCATTTGCCGTTGCCCTTTAATCACTTCCGAGTTATCGGCCCATATACGCATTTCCTCCCTAGGATCCTGCGGCATGGATGGGGACCCTCACCATGTCACGGGTGTCAAGTGTCAGGTTGTGTCTCTCATCTCCCCATTCAAGCTTGCACGATCCGGAGCTCATCAGAGCTCCTTCACGTTTCCAGAGTTATTCCATGTGTCTGCCGTCATTCCCAACTGTCTGGTTTGTGTTTCATGTATGTACATGTTTGGACATCTGTTCAGGGCTGAACCTTTACCGGCGATCCGGGACTTTGAGACAAGGCATTGGACCCATACTTGTGAACTAGGAGACTGCAGCCACGCGCTGTTCAGTGTGCACACAACTAAGACCAGCAGCAACTCCCTCTTTCAATGCAATGGTGTGGTGGATTGTTTGGACCTTTTCTGTGACCAGAAATAAACTTTTTTTTAAACATTTTTTTAACATGTCCACATCGTCTCCCTCCGCACCTCTGGTGTGACAAATTAGAACAACTTTGTTAACTTTGTTAAAAATAAAAAAATTTGATAAAGGCATAAAGGAAATTTGATAAAGGCATTGTTCAAGTAATACTGCAATTGAATTCAGCCCAATAAAAAAGGTTTTGTTTCTTTTCCAAAATACTCAGTTTGAACAGTAACATGTCCAAGGCTATTTTATGATTCTCTGTTTCTACCAATAAATGCCCACATAGTCAGCCCTGACAGGATCTTCTGGCTCATTCAATTCCTACTTCTTTTTTGTGCTCTTTGTCTTCTACTTTAACAGGCTTCAGAGATCTTTTCTCCACTTTTTTTGTACATGCCTGGCCTTGCATGTCCAGAACAAAACAAATCCTGCCCTACTGAAATTACAATGGGAGCTCTCCTGGCTGATGATGTAATATGTGCAGAAGCTCTTGATCATAGAGAAGACTGCGTTCAGAAGAACTCTCCAGCATTCTGTGGAGTGGTGAGAGCTGGCACTGAAATTTATTTCAGAAAACAACTGATCAGAGCGTGAGACTTCTTGTCTTTCCACTGAATACTAAACCAGAGCAGGTCATCAGCCTTCCCACTGATTGATTGGCCTAACACTTGACATTCAGTAAAAGACAGGCCTTAGGATCATCCCCATCTTGCCATGAGGACCGTGAATTGAAGGTTCTTTTAAAAAAAGACCATTCCAGATTCTTACTCAAAGCCAGGAAGAGATATTCACTGTATTTGACTGCTTTGTAGTCTACATTTTGTACCCTTGAACTGTGCCCTGAGCGCGCTCATTAGAGAAAGGTCAATGAACCCCAGAATTTCAGCATTAAAAACAACAGGTCCACAGAAAGCCAGTGACTGAATTTTGTTAATTTAGATACTTCTGCAATTTCTACAATTTCTTGCAGTGCATGGAACAGCATATGGCCTCAGTGACTTTACTTCGCATGCGTCTCCGTCACTGGCAGTGCAGCATAGCAAGACAAGACGCGTGCTAACAACAAACAGATGATGGAAATGCAAACACAGACGCATGGCCACATGCATGGACAACGAAGAACAGTTGGGCCGAGCAAAAAAAAAAAAAAAAACTGCCAATCTGGTGCGAAACCTCAATGCTCAGACTATATGAATAATACAAGTAATGTAAAACACTCATGCATGATGCATGGCGATGCCTCGGTATCATTACATGGCAGCTAATTACCTTCCTAAAACAGCGAAGTGGCGGGGGGACGGGACAACGAGTGCAAGACAAATGCACGCGCTGCAATGGAAACCGCATTTCTTGCTTGGTCAGGGAGTAGCGCTTTGCAAATGCTCTCAGGATTTGAGTTATTCGAGGACACAGCCAACCGACCCTCACTCTGTCTAACATGCCACTTGTGTTCGGCGGCCAGTCAGTATTAATAATAGGCCAATTAAAGCCGAAGGGGATCCGAGTCCCTCTCTGACAATTACATCTGTTAAAGTTTGAAAGCGTTAATGCTTAAAAAATATTAATTAAGGTGATTGATCTGAATGTTAAAATTCTATTAAACAAGTATGGCGAGCCATAAAGCATTGACGCTGATTACAGACAGATTACAGTGGCTTGTGGGCCCGCACCCGTGCCTCGCGCTCACACGGCAGGACGGCTGCTCAGCCCCCTACTAATCACGGAGGCCATTTTATTCAACTCAATTTTTCTCACAGTTTGACTCTATTGACTTTAGCTCCATTGAGCAAAAAAAAAAGTGACATTCATTTTAAATAGTTTCTCTCAGCTTGTCACAGGTTAATAAAATGAGAAAACACCTGTTCAAAACTGAATAAATAGTAGGAACCTGTCTTGTGTGTCATCGAAGAATAAGGACATTAGTAATTAAGTCACTTGGCTATAAAAGACCATACAGTAATACAAGTGACAAAGTAATTTTTTTAATAACAGTTAAGAACTGGCATTAGGTCTAAAAACCCTCACAGCTTTTAGCAGCTGTTTGCATTTATAAATGCAATTATAAATATTAATGGGGTAGTGGTTGGACTAGCAGGTAAGGAAGCGGCCCCGTAATCAGAAGGTTGCTGGTTCGATTCCCGATCTGCAAAGGTACCACTGAGGTGCCACTGAGCAAAGCACCGTCCCCACACACTGCTCCCCGGGCGCCTGTCATGGCTGCCCACTGCTCACTCAGGGTGATGGGTTAAATGCAGAGGACAAATTTCACTGTGTGCACTGTGCTGCTCTGTATCACGTGTGCCAATCACTTCACTTAATATCACCATTATGCCTTGGCAAGTGTGTTTTAAAATACATTTTCTAAAAAAATTATAAATCCTTCATTTCATAAAAAATTTAACATTTCATTAAAAATTCACATATACTACACAAGAATGTTCAAAATGCGCATGTTTCTTTTGTGTTGCACATAGGTTGCCCTGAGCTGTACCCTGAGCAAATATTTACATGTAATGTATAATATTGATATTAAGTGACAGAATTTTGTGTCCATGTTACTGTCTCTGTGATTTTGCCATTGAAGATAGCTGAGACAAAGCGGCAAGTATAAAGGAGACTCAATAAAACCGGGGTCTATTCATACCAGCCAGCAGCCCAATCGCCCAGAAGCCTCACTAACTGGCTCTGCTAATGGAATGCAAGCCTTTAATAGCAACAAGTGTCCTTTATTTCAGCAAAATAGTCCGGAGGAAGACACAATTTCTTTCACTACCATCTCGTGTTCAATGGAAGCATTGAATAGGGTCAATTAAATCCTAAAGTGTAATTTCATGCATTCTCAGTGGCAGAGTGCTCCCCTCTTTAACATCTTGTCAAAGCGAGGTACACAGTGTCCCCCAATTTGAAGAAAATGGCTCCACGTGTCCCCATTTTTCACACACTCATTTCATTTCTCATTTTGCCGACAGATCATCAGAATGCCATTACGCCGTCCAACGCAGCGAAGCCGGAGACGTAATTGGGTAATGTGAAAGGCATCTATGGTAATTTAAAAAGTTGGGAAAGGGTGAGATGGCTTATAGGATGGTGTCATCTCTCAGGTGTCCGGGCCCAGATCAGATGCCACGGTCGTGGACTCTGCTGTGGTCTGTCATTTTATACCGTGCTTGTTTGCCATGCTTTAAAATATGAACAAGCCTTTCCGGTGTTCAGGCTAAATAATGTCAGCGCGGGTTTCCAGAACTACTGCACTGCACATCTAATGTACTGTAACACAAGCTTACTTAAAAGCCAATGTACTGCCTCGACGGTGAGAGCACTCTCGTCTGAGAAAGAGAATCTGAGACACACCGACCCAACTGACTAAAAGAAGTCAGACCATCCCACTTTCACTATTTTACAATGCAGCGATGCAGTGGAGGAGAATATTCCAATATACAAATCCGATTTTTTTTGGCTACACAAGTGGTGCAATCCTTTTGGGTCACTAAAAACCTGAATGGTGCCTGGAACTGTTTGATCTTTTAAAATGCACTTGAATATTTTTATCACATTCCAACAAATATTGACTGTATTACTGTTTTCTATAGATCACCAGGCATATTTTTATTAGTGTTTTCTGGGATAAACATGAGTAGGAATTATTATTGCAAACTCGCGTGGAGGTTTCCGGCCAACAGGAAGAACACTATACTAACACAGGTTACTCTCCAATCTCCAATCATGAAAGACAGTTATGCATTTTGTTATATGTCCTGACATCTGTGGTTATGCATTTAAACAGCACATACCAGAAAGAAAGCACTGTTCCTTTTAAGTTAAGTGATTGTCATTCTGAAACACAGCACATCACACAGTGACACAATGAAATGTTTTCTCTGCATTTAACCCACCACCCTTGGTGAGCAGTGGGCAGTGGCCCAGTGGCCCTTGCTAAGTGGCACCTCAAAGGAATTGAACCTTCTGATTACGGGTCAGTTTCCTTACCCGCTAGGCCCCCACTGCCCCATCTAATCCATCTGGGTTCAGTAGCGCCCCCCTGAACATAATTTTTTTTTGCTTTTGTGTTGTTTTTACTGGTCGCCTAGTACTATATCTAAAGTCTCTTTTTCTCTTTTAAATTCCATTACATATTAAATTCAAAATTGCATTGGAAAATGTAAAAATTGCATTGGACAATTTACCTTAGGGGTCTGTCCTGGTGACATTTAACCACACAGTGTTCAGGTTTGATTGTCTGAGAGACAAGAGCTGGCACATTCCTCCAACAGGATGCCGCAGCAACGTAAAACCACAGATTCACAATCCACTTTGAAAGTATATTGCATCCTCTCGTTCACAAATATATGAAAACAATCACAGACCTGGCAACAATACTCATGCTACTTTGGCATATTAATGACTCTCGGCTAGCAAGAATCTGTTGATTTCTGTTTATTTCAGGCGGTCCCAAATACAAAGTTGACATAGCATTGGCGAACATGCCCCAAGCACTATTTTTTTATTTATTTTTTTTTTGTGAAGTGATTGTCACATGTGATACACAGCAGCACAGCACACGGTGCACACAGTGAAATTTGTCCTCTGCATTTAACCCATCACCCTGAGTGAGCAGTGGGCAGCCATGACCAGCGCCCGGGGAGCAGTGTGTGGGGACGGTGCTTTGCTCAGTGGCACCTCAGTGGCACCTTGGCGGCTCGGGATTCGAACCGGCAACCTTCTGATTACGGGGTCGCTTCCTTAACCGCTAGGCCACCACTGCCCCACTGTAATATTTCTATTACAATGTTTTGAAAATATAACCCACACTCTCCTTGCAATGCCACATTGTGCTTAATTCGTATTACTTAGCATCGTGCTAACCATATTTCTCCAGGTCCCCTTTTATCTTCTTTTCTGTTATGCATGGGATCTTATCTCATGGGATATATTTAGAAAGGGTTACTTCGGGGTCACCCTCTTCATCCCCCATGAGGTACCCACCCGGACGCCAGCCAGCAAATTCACCCCTCCTGCCCCACGCGCCGTCGCCTGGCCTCGCCGGTACATTTCCATCTCATTCATCACCGACAGACAGATAATCAGAAAGTCATTACAGTAGCCTGACACTACCTCGCCGTGCTCCGGGAAGACAGAGTAATTGAGCGCCCTCGAAGGAGCGCAGGCCAGCGAGTGCCAAGGCCGGTGGATAATAAACGGCAGACGTCCAACTGCTGCAGCATCAGGGGTGGAGGGATGGAGGGACAGGATTACTGACAGACTGATGGACATATAAAGAAAGGGAGAAGGGAAGAAAGGAAGGAGATAAAGTTTGATCAGTTGGTGAAAAGTGATTCCAAGAGCGTCTGGGCATCTGCTGTCTAAAGTGTTTTCTCATTCTCCCTCGGCAGATGGAAAATGCCGGTCCCATTTAATTTGTTCTTCTCCATCCCTCTCTGACTGATTCAGCTTTGTGCTGGCTGGTGGCATTTCGTCGATTGGCTGGTGAAGGGCCGCTCCCCTTCAAGTTATTTCATCAGGTTGCACAGAGCGCTCTCTGTCCGGTTCCCATCAGGCCCCAACACCGACAAAGCACCCAAGGCAGACGCAGTTCTTATCATTTTAGCCCTAAGGCCTTATGAAGAAAATGAGGGTCGAGATAGACAACAGCGATTAGAAGATTAAGACGCACCTGGCTTACATTGAAATGCGAATTCCTCTGTTCTGCTCAGCTCTGCTGGTAAAAATAAATTCAGCTGCATTTCCTTTGCACACTCACAGTATTATATTATTGTTTTCTCCTCGCTGGAGCTAAACCCAAATCAATGAGCAATATTTCCCAAGTAATAAAAACTCCTTTACGATATGCTCAGACTAACAGAAACGATTGAAAGATATTCTTTTGGTTTGTTTTGTAATACGGCTCTTGTGCATTCGCTGTTTTCTCTTGGTGATTTTCTGTTAAAATCTGCTTCTGTATCACCATTATATGGAAAGAGGCCAACTCAGGGCTTTCAAACTTCACAAAGTGCTTTTTAAAACACACTATGTACAATCAGTAATGTACAGTGGCAGGTAAGTGCAAAATAAACATTTCATAAAACAATAAAAATTTCGTAAAAAAAAAAAAAAAATCCATAAAAACAATTGAACATTTAATGAAACAAATGAACGTTCCTTAAAACAAATTTACAACATATGAAACAAATGTATGAAAATAATCTGCACAAAACATCTCGTACAGACTCACTTTACAGTGCCAAACACTCCCTTTCCATCTTGAGGCACTCACTGCTTGTAAATGTGTTTCAGCGAATGGTAAAAGTGTCTTGTGTTTTTGTAAATTTGTTTTGTTTTAAATTTGATGTCCACTTGTTGGCGACTGTATAATTGAGCATATGTGACGTCCCATTGTGACGCTCTCTCTCTCATTGTAGGTGGTCTGAGCATGATGGACTCCTCCTTGTTGTGATTGGCAGCCCAAAACAAGGCAGATGATTTAAGAAAATGGCTACGGTCTGCACCGAGAGGAGAAGGGGCGAAAAGGAGAGGACAGCGCTGTAATTTTGACACATTCAGCCAGCAGTGAATTTCTGTTTTCCAGGTTTTTGTGTGGGTTTCGCCTACATTGTTGAGTTTTTTATGTACATTGAATCACTAAAACACTCTCCATCACTGGCGTGGCTCCTTTCCCCTTTGTTGCGTCTCTAACCCTAGACCCTGGGACGTAACAGCATCAGAAACACCTTTTGAAGTGCTGGCTTGTGAAAAATTCTTTAGTCGAAAAGATGTGAATTTTTTTTTAAATGGCACTTAAAAAAAAAAAAAAACCTTTATGGATGAAATGCGACCCCCTGCCTAGTCGTTTTCTTATCAATCCCTTGCAGTAAGACTGCAGACAGCAGTCTGACTCCTCTCTGTCTGTGACGAAGACGAACCGAGCACTACTCCCCTCAGCACAACAAAACACTTGTGCATTCAGAGCAGCAGATTCATACTTATCTTATATACTTATTGTATGTATGTCAGTATATATACTATAATTATGTATTATTATGCTCACTCACTTTCATTGACCACTTAATCCACCCTGGGGTCATGGATGCCAGAGCCTATGCCGAGTCATTGGGTGCTAGGCAGGGATCCCCCCCAGGTGAGGCACCAGTCCAACACAGGGTGCAAACGCACCATTCACGCACACATACACACACACACACACACACACACACACACACACACACACACACACACACACACACACACACACACTTATATCTTAGAATCACCAATTCACCCAGTGTGCATGTCTTTTCACGATGTGAGGAAACTGGCAAACCCAGCGGAAACCCATGACCACATGTGGAGAGCATACAAACACAAACATGCTTAACAAGAAACCATATTTATCCCTGTGTAACAGCATCCTGTACACCTTACAGACATGCTCTCCCAAATGAATTTAACCAGGCAATCTGCCAAGAATAAATAAGTACTAATTGTCTTACATTGTGCATTAGCAAATGGAAATGTGGAAAACGGATATTCCTTGACTGATGCAGGTTTCAAGACAAGGTGGCATCTCTGTGGGATATGATATGTCCACATCTTCTTAATCAGTCTCTTTCACAAAACCGCCCATTATGTTGTGCATCTGGCTTTTTTTATTCGAGGCTCCACATTTCATTGGTGGGTGCCACGCCCTGCATTGATACCCATACAATTAAAAGATTAGCCTCACTGAGTGGCAGGTGGCTGATCGAATGTGGTGTGCAATTCTGATGCCATTTAAGAAAGAGTGGAGAGATTAACCGGGATGATTTTCTATTGATGGGATGCACATCTTAAGCCAGTATGACACACACACACACACACACACACACACAAACACACACACACACTTTCCAGTTGAGTTCCCCCAGGGTAGCCCACTCAGACAGAACACCTCAGGCCAGCCTCCAGAACACACACTCTCACACCAGCTGTCACACCTAAGTGACCATGCAGCCACAGAAACCCTCTGGGGCTACACTCAGGTGGAGAGTAAAAAAAAATTGCAATTGTAAAAATTTCCACTGAAATTTTTACCCTCAGCAGTTCTATAGCCTCTATATAACCTGAACAGACCTTAAGTTCTCTGTGTGTGTTTGTGTGTGTGAGTGCGTGTTTGTGTGGGTGGTTGAGACTTAAGTAAAAAGATGGCTGGAGGCAGGAGAATACTGGTGCAAGGCATTATGGGTTAAAGTGTGCTTGTATTACTGGAGGTCAATGTGATTTGAAGTTGATGAGTGTGTGTGTATGTGTGTGTGTGTGTGTGTGTGTGTATGCGTGCACCACCTCTGGCTGTTTGTTGGACCTCTAAGTGGTGGCTAATGAGATCAGAGCAGCATGGCTGTACTGATGCTGAGTGAAGCAGCAGCCATTAGGCTTCTCTCACATCCCACCATCTACTGTCTCCGTCTACAGAGTCACATCAATCATTCACTGAGAAAGGCAAACAGATACACACATGCACACACAAATACACAGTACACATATAAAAAACGCATTATGCTCTCTTTCACAAACTCACTATTCACACATTAAAATGAGCATGTAGACCGTCAGACACACAAACTTACTGTAGCTACTTATATACACAAATCCTCTCTCTCTCTCTCTCTCGCACACATGCACACCGTATACGCTGTCACACTTTCTTATGCACGCGCACACACTATGAACAGATTTACTGAAAGGTTTTGCTCAAATACATATGATTACCACATACTGTAGGTGATGCCATTTCCCTTTTCTACTTCTACTCCTCTTCTACTCCTCTTTGCATCCATATTGGATGAGCCCATTTGAATGTGTGTGTGTGTGTGTGTGCGTGTGGGGTGGTGGAAGGGGAGTGGGTGTCAACGACATGAGCAGCTCCTCCAGTTAAACCGGACCCATTACAGCCACTTCCTCCTTTTAATGTCTATTGTGCGCATACATTATTTATTACAGAGGAAATCATTATCTCCTGATGTACTTCTGTTCTCAGTTCTTCTTTTAGAACCTTATACTCACCTACATTCCATCCAACACTCAACCACACCCACACAGGGCCTGTCAAGTCTTACTGCGTGAAAATATCTCTGCTGGTGCGCGATCCGCAGAGGTACGTGCTTGCGAGGTGGGCAACTGAGGACGTGAAAAAACACGAGGGTGAGCTTCCCATAAACATTCAGGCCTGATGAGATTTTAATTGCGCCTGGGCTGAGTGAAGGAACGCAGTGGCACACCTATGACCTCTTTTGGTGCCAAGCTGCATTACAGTGCTGGCAACTGCATCTGCATAAGACAGAAAGAGAGAAGCTTCTTATCATGGAGGGGAGGAAAGCTGACAGACCGCTGGAAGCTGACAAGTGATAGGTCTGGTGGGAAGAACTCCCGTCATGGAGATGGACCTTTGAAGAAGGCAGGGTTGGTCTCCATTCTTCTGTAATATGGGGTAAGGTGTAATAAATATTCCATTATAATTCAATGGTTTAGGGTTAAAAATGTTTAGTCGAAAACAATTGTTGTGTACATTAAAATAATGTGACATTGATCAAATTTCCGGTCCAGACATTGTTTATCTTATAAATCACTCTGGTAGATGGAAAATATAGTTAATTATTTGAATTATCTGAATAAATGTGGAGAACTTTCAGCAACAATTAAGTCTTGAATTTCAGTGGAAGGTTGTATTTGTTAACCAAAGTCTTTTGCTTTAAAAGCTTCATTGATTATTAGAAAAACCTTTTTTTTGCAGTAAATGAGCATCTGATGCATCAGCAATGTGTGTTTGACAACTACCTCTTTCCTCTCCGTTTTGATGTGTTCTCTAACCAAAGGTGAAGCGCAGTCTCCAATGAACTTCTTAAGTCAAATTTCTGCCACTCTGCCATACATGTCTTGGCCACTATTACATGGTGACAGATGCTACAGGAAAAGAGCTGTCCATTATTTTTTCACCTGCTTTCCCTGGCTCTCAGTTAAGGGTATGAATTTACTTTAAAGCAGCAGAAGGTAGAGATTTCACATGCTGATGATGCTCCAACTGCAAGTAAGTGTGTGTTCATGCGTTGGAGTGGCTGCTGCATGGAACACCTCCATGAGCCACACAGCCCAGATGCTATTCTGCAGATGTACGTGCAATATGGTAACCCGCTTTGGCTGAGCACGAATTTGGTTTGCTCTGTAATCCTCCTCCAAATGTAGTAAGAAATCACTTTATGAGCTAACAACATCAACTGAACATATGCTGCTGTGTTCATACTGGGAAGACGGTGGCTGCCTCTTATGGTGTTTTGACTGACAGGTTTCCCTTGTGTATATGACCATAGTGAACGGAAAGCAATTTTTGTCATTGTAATACACAGCAAGCACAGCATGAATGAAACGTGTCCTCTGCATTTAACCCAGCACCCTTTGTGAGCAGTGGGCAGCCATGAAAGGTGCCCGGGGAGCAGTGTGTGGGGAATTTGAACCTGCAACCTTACCTACTAGGTCACCACTGGCCCCTGTGAAATCTCAAATAGAGCCATACAGCATAAAACATATATGACAGAAAGAGAAGAGGCACATGCACACTATAGAAAAATTGATGCATCTGTTCTTTAACCCAGAATCCATTGGATTACATTCAAATTTCTAAACAGATAAAAAAAAACCTAGTGCAGGCCACAAATCCATCTAAAAACTAGAATTAGCACAAATCCAACTATAAAATAAAAATGTTTATTGACTGAATGGTTTCATTATAGATGAATTGCTGATTTCTGGGCAAGTGCTACTTGCTAACCTTGGGGCTTGTTCAGTATAATGTCTAAATACAAATGTGAACCCAATTTCTTAAAGGTGTTCTTCAGATATTACATGCCCAGGCATTGAAATAAATGGATGAAGAGACAACCAGAACAATTTTTTTTTTTTTTTTACAGTGCAGTCCATGCTGCAATGACTCATTACCCATCTCAGAGACAAGGGCTCTCGCAGCTCCAGATATAGTCGATATGCAGCAACAGTGTCATGAACTCCCACACGCAGGACAGCAGTTTGGAAGCTTTTTTGACAGTCATGATCGAATACCTTTGGCTTAAGGCGTGAAAGATGTCAGAAATATGGACCATGAAGTTATTTGCTATGAAAACCGTGGCCATTTTTGCACAACGTGACAGTCGATCATTTCAATTCAATTTTGTCTGAAGCGAGAAAAAATTAAGTTAATGTGTACCACAATGTGTCTTTCAGGGAGCAGGAATGGTGGAGACGTATTTTATTTATTGATGCCTCTCTATTTAAGGCTTTTCATAAATAACCATCATCGTCTGTTGCAACACATTGCAATATGACAGAAAATTGATGCCATTATCATGGAGAAAGTCTACTGTTAGACAGAGTTAAGCAAGGGTTGTGGCACATTTAGATCCTCCATGATTCATGGACGTATTTTCAGTTGGTAGAGTGACAAATATACCAAAAACACACACACACACACACACACACACACACACACACGCACACACAAATATTTATAATGGTGTGTGCAACCTGGGTTGTGCAGTGCTGGCTTTTGAGAGTGAACTATGAGTGCAAGTCGATGCCAGGCTATTTCGGTGATGTTCAGCGAGGTGCTTCTGTTGTGTGTGTGAGTGACACCGTAGGAGCTGCGTGTTTGGAGTGAGGCCGCGAGAGGTGTTTTGGGTGAAAGCGATCAAACTCTGGAGCCTGCAGCCAGAGTGGGGTGGACAGCAGCGAAGCCGAGTTTAGAAGTGCACTGTGTGCATTGCCTATGGGCCTTTCAGGTGTAGGAGGACCCATAATACACACACACAGAAACACACACTTCTTTTGCTCACCGTTAACAGGGCCTCCTGTCAGCTGAAAACAGATGAAATGCAGGAGGTTGCCTGAAGAGACACTTTTTTGGGTCTCTGTGGTTACGGATACATGAGGAATAACAAGTAGCAGCACCAGGACTACATGTACGGGCATCCATCACTACACTGGTGCAACTCCTCCAACTGCTGATCCAGGCATTAAGTCCATTTGGGGATGGATAATGCACCATGCATTGAACGCTGTTCTGTACCATCATCTCACCCTACAGAGTAATCACAACTTGAAAGACAACATACTTTTATATAAATCCTCAATCAGCTAAATACTTAATGAGAAATTGTCATAAAGAAGATAAAAGGGATTAGCAGGAATGGCTTCTCAGGGGGGAAAATCCCTCTATTGTGGAAATAATTAAAACACACAATTAGGTTTTTAAGGCTTAAGAGGAGAACAATAAATACCTTGATGAATTATGAACAAAAACAACACAAAAGTAAACACGGGAGCGCAGCCATGCATTTAATCAATTCTAATCTGCTGCAGTAACTGGCTAATGCTCGCCTTGTTTGTCATTATCTGCGCAAGTGGAATGGGTGTCGGTTTTGGGCATGTGTTGCAAGAGTCGCGCAGCCCAGCCTCTGGTCCATAAAATGCCCCTCGACATGAGCACAGAACAAAAGTGAAATTTCGATACTATCGGGACATCCCTGGTTTTCAGGATGTAAATATGTACTTTTTTTATTTTAATATATAATATATACTAATATATACAAGGCCTGATACCTTGTATATATTAGTATATTAGTTTCTTTGCAGTCAAGTAATTTTTTTCATGTCAAATTAACATAATGTTCTCAGATTGCTTTTGGTTTAGTTTAATAAACTTAGCAATATTATGTACTCAGCTTTTTGCACACAACTTACCTTTACACAGTAACTGCTAATGTCATTGTATTGTGGTTTGGATTTGAACTGTAGTGTCCTACATTCACGCATTTATCAGAGAAACTCACAAACTTCTAATTACAAACATGTAATGTTCTGCTTGGAAAAAATTAATATTACAATACAGGTTACAATATTACAGAACAGGTTAATATTACAAATACAACCTCAGTTCACTTAACCCTGTATTACTCTGCATCTGCAGTTGGAAGTTATGATAATTTACAGACTTTATGTTCTGTTCCCTCAGCCTGTAAACAATCAACTGATCATATTATGGATCTCCAAATATATATAATTGATATATATCTGGACACTATTAAGGTGAATGATAAGCTTTTTAAAAGAAAAGTGCTTGAAACCAGTGAAATGGAGGTTTCCAGAGACACGCCTGTGGTCATCCGTTGTTTCTCCTGTTCCACCAATAATTGGCTATTAATGGAGGTCAGTGCTAGTCACGCCTTCGAGTTGTTATCAGTGGTGCCCTGCTGGCATTGGTGGCTGAGTAGTAGTGGATTCGGTCATCTATTATTTATGAAGGATTGCTTGCTGCTCCGCTCACCCTCCTGCAAAATATCAAGGCCATACATTTTGACTGAGGGACAGATCATTTTTCCTAAACCTTGGAAGTAAGTTGGGCGTCCCTTTAAAAACAGTGAGTACACACACACACACACACACCCCCATATATCTCAGGTGAATAAGTGGACGTGGGAAGCGTGGGCAGCTCTCTCATCATGCCATCCAAACAAGGCAAGTTGGAGGCAGCTGCTCCCCCATGCTGGGCTCGGCTTGCTTCTTACGCATATAAATATTAATAAAAAACCCTCAACGGGACTAAGTCTCGCTATGCTCCCGTAATCTCTTACAACTGAAAGGCAAGGCTCCTGAGACAACGAGGACGGGGGTGAGGAGGAGGGAGTAAAATGAGAAGAAGAGAAAAAAAAATCCCCTGTGATTCATCATTTTAAAAATGTCTCTGACGTGAATAAAGTCCGTAATCCATCAAAATCTCTTTTCTTATTAAATTCTGAAGACTACACTTTCCAGTCCTTCAGTGTGGTCCCCTGTCCTTTTCCATTTGATATGTAAATAGATAGAGGAAGAGAGAAGACGTAATTCCCTCCATTAGCTGTTCTGCATTAATGCATCTGTGAGTTAAAAATGGCTCTCTGTTGTTAAACAAATTTGTAATGTTAATGTTAACTGTAATCAGATAATAAAGTATAGATACTCTGTGACCATAAGATTAGTGGTTAACAAATATTTTTTTATTGCATATGTTTTTTACTGTGTGTTTTAATAGGACTGAAGAAATTGTTAACAAAAGCTACACCTCCCTTATAGAACCACACCCATATTCTAAACCCCACTCCTTCTTCTAATTGGAGCTGAACTATATAGTACTCAGAGTTACATACACAGTGTTATATTGGTATTTTACAGTGTAAATTATATTTGGCCTGTGTGACAAATTGTAACTAATTATAACTTGAAATTTCATTGACTGAATTGCACATTTTCAAATTGCGAAAGCAATTAGAGACAATGGTAGATCAAACCCATGACCAACTTCTCCTGAGGAGGAGAGAGCATTTTCTGCAGCTTCTAGCAATTGGAGCTAATTCAGGCTGGTTTAATAAAAGCAGGAATAAATGAATAAATAATAAAAAACACACACACACAAACACACACACACAAAGACCATTTACATTGGTAGATTCTCACTGAAGGCATAAAAACTATGAATGAACACATATGGCGTTATGTACTTAACAAAAAACGGAAAAAAAAATGAGAGAGAGAAAGACCCTTATGTTTAAATGCACCTGTCTTGCCTTTCTGTAGCAAAGCCTTTATCTCCTGAGGCTAAAGTGCATGGCCAGGCTGCATTACCGTCAACTATTATCTGAAGCCCCAGGCCTGAGGGCATCCCAGACCAAAAGACCAGATACGATAGCTCTGGTTCAACTAATGCCTACTGGCCTTAAACTTGACCTTTCGTGTCTTCACTTTTTTTTTTTTTTTTTTGCCTCTGTGGTGTACAATTCTTTCTCTCCCCCATGAGACAAGAGTCCAGACACATGGGATGAAGAATTTATTCTCAAAGTGACAAGCAGATTTGGTCTAGCCTTAGGAAAGCCAACAAAAATAAGTAAAGTGGAGGGATGCACCCCGTCTAACTGCAGCGTTAGCGTTAGCTTCTTGGCCCACAGTGTGAAGGATTAAAGACTGAAAGCTCCAGAGACTTCTTAATAGATCACTCTTCAGCCCGTCTGCCCTGTGGCTAAATCGCTACCCACTGGTCTCTCTTCAGAGTGACCCAGCCCCACGGAGCCCAGGGCCAAGACTACAGCCTCCTCTTTAATGGAGCCGTATTGAGCGGAAAATCACACAAGTGTTTGCCTAATGCTCCCCGGTAGATGCTAATTCGCCGAGTTAGTGTTGGCAAGGTCTTGTTCGCCCTCATGGGGAGGGGTAAATAGACGAATAGCTGAAAGGATTGAGAAATAAAAATAAATGTGAAAATGTGACTGTGTCTACAACATGGTGAGAAAAGTGATGCTAATCTCCATGCTATGTGCCGGAAAATTGCTCTTCCTGATTAATCTTGCATAACCCGAAAAGGCGGTGTCCTGTTTTAAATTGCATGTGCTCTTGTGTTTTCCAATGCCCATTTAAAAGTTAGACAGGGAGAAGATGAGTTCATTTTTAAGTGAATCCACTTTGCTTCAGATGCATGCCTCTGTCAACCAATATTTCAGTCACTTTTTGGCTTTTTTGACAGGTTTCTGATTCCATTCACCGTAGCTCTTGTCCTGAAAGAATAAATTCATAGATCAGCCTGTCAGGCCTGAGCTCACAAACAAGTTATCATCCTGTCTGTGATGTTCCCTGCTGCCGAGCTGATAAATAACAGGAAGTGCTAGCACAGTGCTAATGGTATGCTAATAGAGAATGAGATGTGTGAACCCCTGAGCTCTCTTCAATTGTTTTTTCCCATCCACGCCTTGTCAGCCTTGTTCATTTGTGTCTATAGGCATTGAAAATTTCACAGGGGGCCAAATCAATAGCGCACATCTGTGAGGATCAGAAAGTCAGCCAACTCTGAAATTTCCCTTAACTGGAAGCAAAGGTTACGATCCAAAGAAATGCCTGGGGAGGTATCCTCACCACCCTGTACAGAAAGACAAAAACTCTGCAGTCATGTTAATTTTTCATAGGTGTTAACTCCTTAGCTGTTTTGATAGGTCTAAGTCCCTTAGATCTACGCCTTAATTTTCTAGGCTTGAACCAATCGAAACGACAGAACACAACACCCAACCATTACAGAATGGGCGTAGAAATATTAAGGATAAGATAAGATAAGATGGAAGATATAATAAAGTGACATTAATTATTTCATGTGATTATTAAAAGTGACATAGTGTTGTGCCATAAATAGAAAGGTAGTAGCATGTTATGAGGGATGAAAAACCTAAAAAAATACTAATGAGTGCTACTGCACAGTCCCATGAAGGTGAAGTTATTGTCGAAATGTGTCCTCTGCATTTAACATATCACCTTGGTGAGCAGTGTGCAGCATGAAAGGCGCCTGTTGAGCTGTGTGTGGGGACGCTGCTTTGCTCAGTGTTTTCTTGCCGCTTTTGCGATTCAAACCAGCAGCCTTCTGATTACGGGTTCATTTCCTGCTAGGCCACCACTGCCCCTGAAGTGACATTACAGAAGTTGAGCTTTATTGTCATTTCAGTACATAGTGAAACGAAACAATGTTTCTCCTGAACCTGGTGCTACATGTAACATTTAAACAATTAAACAAAGTTACATACTGACATAAAGTGCAAACAAGGGGCACAGGCAGTGCAAGAGTAACATTTAACAAAAAAAAAAAAAACATGCAGACAGCTGTGAGACAGACAGCGCTGAACTATGATACATGTGCAAAGTAAAACAGTGCAAATACTTCTGTGCAAAACGGAACAGTGCAATAATAAATTATATTTACTCAAAATAACAAAGGTTGTGTGTGAATGTGTGTCAGTCCAAAGGGGAAAGCCCCTGAGTGTTCAGGTGTCTGGTGGCCTGAGGAAAGAAGCTGTTGCAAAGTCTGGCAGTGAGGACCCAAATGCTTCGGTACCTTTTTCCAGATGACAGGAGGCCATGTGAGGGGTGTGTAGGGTCCTTCATAATGCTGTTTGCTTTCCTGATGCAGCATGTGTTGAGAAACAGCAATGATCTTTTCAGCTGTCCTCACAATCCGCTGTCGGGTCTTGTGGTCCGAAGATGGTGAGGATGGGTGGTGGGAGATGGGCTTTCCTCATCCTTTACAGTAAAGAGTGTTGAGCTGGTGTTGAGAGTCCAGGAGAGGTTCTCCTCTAGATGAACACCCAGCACATTTGTGTTCTTGACAATCTCCACACAAGATCCGTTAATTTTCTGTGGGGAGTGGTCCTTTCATTCACTTCTGAAGTCAAAAATCAACTCTTTCGTTTTGTTCACGTTCAGAAAACAGATTGTTGACCTTACACCAGTCCATCAGTCATTGCACCTCTTCTCTCTGTAAGCTTACTCATCATTCTTGCTGATGAGACCCACCACAGTTGTGTCATTGGCGAACTTGATTATGTGGTCAGATCTGTGCATCGCTGCACAATCGTGGGTCAGCAGGGTAATGCTGATACTGAGAAGATCACCTACAGCATGAGGAAGAGTTAAACAGTCTCATTGCCATGAGCCAGAAGGACTTCCTGTGGTTCTCAGTTGTACAATTAGAGCCTATGAGTCTTTTGCTATGTTTGTTCTGGGGTGAGAGGGTTTGTCCATGATACTGAGAAGCTTTTTTTGCATTCTCCTCTCTGACACTTCTGCCAGGCTCCCCTGTCTGACACCCAGGACAGAACTGGCCTTTTTAATCAACTTGTTCTGCCTGTTGGCATCAGCTGTCTTCACTGCACTTCCCCAGCACACAGCTGCAAAGAACAAAACACTCTCCACTACAGAGTAATAGAACATGGTCCGAATTTTCCTACATGAATTGAAAGACCTTAGCCGTCTCACTAGGAAAAGCGCTTTTTTGAAGACAGTGTTAGTATTCTTGTCTTTGTGATGTTTTACTGTAAATGATTCATCTCACACCTCTCAACAAAGCTTCCTACCACACTTTTGTATTCATCCATCTGTCCATCCCCAATACTTAATTTATATAGTACTTTACATTTATGTGTAATTACAGCATTTTGGTCTGCAAATGAAAAAAGTTTTAGAGTGGCTTTTCATCATGTTCTCAATTATTTATCAAATCATTATGTTATTGTTTTGTCTACTGCTTCAGAAAGGTCAGAAATAAAATTGGAGAGTGCTCTGGTTTATGTGTGCTGGTCCGGAGTACCATGGAGTCCTTGTTATTGCCATAATTACATGACTTTTTGCACCTGCTGTTCAATATATTTATACTGCCTCTTTGTGTTTAGTCCTTGTCGGGTCCCTTTGTCCATGTGTTTTCCCAGTCCTCTATCTTGTGCTGTGTTATGAGTAAATCTGCCGTCTTGTGAAAGTCGTGCCTCTGTCTGCCAGCACCGACCCTCTATTCATGAGAAAAAATATAAAATTTCAGTGGTAAGTCAGTGTTAATCCTGCATGGAAAAGCATTGTTTGGGCATGAATTTGATCTGTGAGCAAGAAGTCACAACACACAGATTTCCTCCGGCACACTTCTCAATTGGAAGTTGGACATTACATCTGTGTGTTTACATCTACAAGCCTGGAGAGCAGTGATCTTGTGGTATGACATGAACATGTGCTCTCCATCACTCTCGCCCAACACACACCCCATAACCATGATAAGCTTGCGCAAAATGTTTGGATTAATTCAGTTGCAGCCCTGGTTCTCAGCCAGATCGGAGAGAGAGACTGCTGAAATCTGGCATTCTATAGAAATGTCAGATAATGTCATCATCATCACTTTATTACACAAAGCGGATTAATCTGGGAGCAACACAGTGGGGGGGTTAAATCTCCAGGATTGGCCTGAAGAGCACTGAGACAAATTGGATTTTTACTGTATTATGGTCTTAAATCTAACTTTATCATCCATTATGCCAAATCTTACTGTTTTTTGTTGCCAGAGTGAATCAAAATTAAAACAGGCATGTTTTTTTTTTTACTCCTCAACGGCAGTATTTGTACTTCGTTACTGTACTTAAGTACATTTTTACGTATCTGTACTTTACTTAAGTAAAAATAATAGTGCATACTTTTTATTTTACTCCGTTACATTTTGCGGCAATTATCTGTACTACTCCATTACATTTCTACAATTTATGCCGTTACTCGTTACATTTTATGAACACAATTTCCTCAAAATCTTGCATGAAAAAATAGTTCGCCTATTGTGTTCTGGTGTTGTTTGCCATTTCCTACCAATCAGGCTTTATTAGCTCCAATGATGTCAGTTCGCAGCACGAGCTGGTAGACAAGACATTCAACATGGACCCATAGCCTGCATCAACTGAGCTCTGAATCACAAAGAAATCCTTGGCCGGATTTAAGAAATTGTCACGTGGGGGCTGGACATGGCGATGAAGGAGAACGCATATGCACGACTTCACACTGCGAACAGACACGATCAGGATAGCTTTATACAATTATATAAATATACAACAAGTGAACACGATCAGGGAAAATTACACAAGACTAACATGAAACTCTGGTCCGAACTCCGGAACCAGAGTCACCCCTGCCAGTCCGGATCATGACAGAAATTTATTTGAGTACAAAGGAGCAAGGAGCAATGAGTCCTTGCGATTTCTTTGCATCCCATTCCTGCCTCAACATAAATAATTTTTGGCATTTTAAACTCCCCTTCAAATTTGAAAAAACATAGAGGTAAGCTATGCTATGGTATGCTATGCTTTTGGGTATGTTATGATACTATTATCTAGCGAAATGTAGGCTGACTAATAGAAATAGTATAAAAATCACACCAGTGTAGCTTCATTATTTTTTTAACACGGTAGTGGGATAAAACTGGTTTATTAGCTCAGAGAAGATAGCTTAATGTCTTTGCTAGCATAATGTCCAGCCTAGTGTTGTGCCAGATCACACTGGAAAAAGAACTAGTTCACGTTCATAGTTAATTTTTAAAAAATTTGAATTAAGTTCACAGCTCTAAAAATGAACTAGTTCACGTTCGTTCTTTAGTTTTTTTTTTTTATTAACATTTTCAATGCAACGTCCTTCTATCTGAACCTCCTTCAGTCTTCTTCTCTCTGTCATACCTAGTAGATAACTTGTCATCCACATAATTATAAGGTACACACAGTATTGCAGAGTGCACGCACAATAAGCACACCAAACTTTCCAATACACATATACTGTATAATTGCTTGTAATTATTATGAGCAATGACATCAGTACAGGCATAAGTCAGTATATGTACTATGCTTTTACAAAATGGCACACCCCAGATGTTGAGACAAACCATTGTGTGAGTACTTTTACTTAAAAAATTTTTTAAAGTAAGTACATTTAAAAGTAAGTACTTAGGACTTTTACTTAAGTAAGATTGTTGATGTAGCACTTTACTTGTACTTTTACTTAAGTACTAAGCTTCAGTACTTCCTCCACCACTGCTCAACGGCGGTCATGCAAGAGTAAAAGTGGAGTCTCATGTTAGAACACTGAATTAAAACCTTTTAATACAATAACAGGCAATTATAAATATAATGCAGACATTACCACAGTACCATATGACATCATTTTTGGTTTTAAGAATGACTAATTCGTGACTAATTCAAGATTCTTTCATAAGTTTTTACAATCAATTGACAGCCTATACACACACAAATAGTTTTGTGTGTCTACAATCAGCTATCACTTCATCTGTCACAGAACAACCTCCTGGATCCAAACAGTGTGGCTTCAGAACAGCTCATTCTACTGAGACTGCCCTTCTGGCTGTTTCTGAGAAACTTCATGTGGCCAGATTGGCAAAATTATCATCTGTACTTCTCCTCCACCTCTCTGCAGTATTTGACACAGTTAACCACAAGAATCTCTTGTCTATCCTGAAGAGGCTTGGAATTCGGGGCTCAGCATGGCAGTGGTTTGCTTCCTACCTTGATGAGTGATCTTACCAAGTGACTTGGAAAGGATCCACCTCTGCCTCACGTAGACTCTCCACTGGTGTCCCTCAAGGCCAAGTACTAGGTCCTCTCCTTTTCTCCCTCTACACAAGATCACTTGGTGAGTTCATTTCCTCACATGGAGTATCCTACCACTGCTCTGCCGACGACACACAACTCATCTTCTCTTTTCCTCCCTCAGATCTACATGCTGCTTCCAAAATCTCTGCATGTCTAACTGACATCTCATCTTGGATGGCAGCCCATCATCTCCAACTCAATCCCACCAAACTGAACTAATATTCATTCCAGCAGATTGTTCACCACCTCAGGATCTTGCTATTTACCTGGACAACTCAAAGCTCTCTCCTTCTACAACAACCCGCAACCTTGGAGTAATAATAGACAACCAACTCTCCTTCTCGACTCACATCAGCAATCTTTCCCACTCATGTAGATTCCTTCTCTACACTATCAGACAAATCCATCTTTATCTGTCAACACAGGCCACCCAGATACTGGTCCGGTCCTTAGTAATCTCACGACTGGACTACAGTAACTCCCTTCTAGCTTGTCTACCTCTATGTACCATCTGACCTCAACAACTAATACAATACAGCAGACTGATCTTCAACCTTCCCAAATTCTCCCACACCACAGCTCAGTCACTGAACACTTTCAAACAGAAACTCAAGACCTTCCTCTTTAAAGAATATTAACTTGTAACCTTCTTATTGTCTTACTTATGCATAGAAACTGCAACAGAGTGAATAAAAAAGATTGTATTCATAGTTGGGGGTCCTAGTGAACAAGAATTAATCACTTCATCTATGGTAACACGGAAGCACGTTGTAAGTAGCTCTGGATAAGGGCGTCTGCCAAATGCCTTAAATGTAAATATAAAATGTAAATGTGTTTCACTCTTTCCTAATTAATACCTTGTTCTGATTTGAAAGTGAGAGACATGAGAGATTTTAGTGGTTTAAATGTCTTATCAAACAACATTTCATCATCATACTGCCAGAAAAAAGTGCTTGTACTTGCAAACAAAGGGCAGTTAAAATCTGACATTCGTGACTTTACAGCTGCGTGTTTTGAGTGTCTTTTGGCATGTGCAATGACTGTGTGTGTGCTGTAATGTGCCAGGTATGACAGAAAGAATTTCCTTTAATCTCTTTTAAGCAGGCTTGGCAGACCCTGATGTTTATTGCAAGAAAGCTTTGTTTCTAACACTGAAAACACACACCTAAATACTAAGGAAACAGGCAGAGTGAGAGCATTAAATATAAATACATGTGACACATTAACTCCCTGTCAAAGTGTGAAGCTGCACAATTGTGTCTGTGTGCAGTTTTAATCTGAACATGTCAGGGTGTGTGTGACAGTGAGTGAGGGATAAGAAGAGTGAATAAATGTGAAGAATGTGTGTGAATACGTTTGCACACTTTGCCACAGTTCAAATATATCACCAGAAAACCAGAAAAAAAACCAAAGGTTCAGTCTGCAAATCATATATAATTTTTTTTTCGGATTTTCATTTAATATTTCACCTCTAACCTCTGGTGCTTTTATGCTAAGTCGAGCAAGGAGACCTTTTGTTTTCCATACTTACGTTTTCTCCTGAGCAACAACAACAAAAAAGCACTTATACAATAGAAAACTTTACTTTGTACTTTATAGGCATTGTGTCATAGCTGAAGCATTTAAGGAAGTCAGATCATGGGTACAAGACCTCATTTTACTTGTGAAACACACCATAGAACAAAACAAACTAGTGTACTCCCCAAAGTATTCCCTAAATACTGGGTCCAAACTGCAAATATGGTCAATATTGACAACTTTGTCTGACAAAGCTTCTCTTCTCCCCTTTAAAACCTATTCAATCTGCAGCTTCTGCATTTAAATGAAAAGTGCCTCAACATAACATATCATCACTTAAAAAATGGTGAACAACAGGATTCTGTGAGAAAATAATGAATAGAGTTGCCAGAGGGGAAAAAACAAAGAGCGGAACGTGGCGAGTAAACGAAGCAACATTGTGCCCAGGTGAAGAACGCAGATGATTTATACATTTGCAGGCTGCAGGCACAAACTCCATGTCCTCGTAAATAGGGGGCCATTAAATGTATAACAGGGGCTGCAGGGAGATTGGGTGATTAATCACCACGACCAGTGGCAGGGTGGAAGACCAAAAGATGGGAACATGCGTGTGCGTGTGTGTGTGTGTGTGTGTTTTATCACAGCCCCTCCCTCAATTTCTCTCTCTTTGGGACTCATTTCTCTACCCGGCTCATTCATCATCAGGCCATGGCCCAGTATTCTCCATGAAACTCAGATTCATCTTTATAAAGCATCGCTTGATTCCCCACATCTGCTCCTCTCCCTCCCATCCACTGACCCCCCCATTCCCTCTTGCTAACGCTGTTTCTTTTTTTCTCTCCATCCAGCAGCGGACGCGGCCACGTTAAAAAATACTCTTTAAAGTGACAAACTCACTTCGGGTTCCTCCAGCCGAATAAAACAGTTTGGTTCTGACGCACACACGCAAAAAAAAAACAAAAAACTTGGCTAAATAAATACAATCTTCAACAGCCTCGCAGAAACTTCTGAGATATCAGAAAATGTCAGGCCAGCATGCTCCAGCCCACACTCATCACTGCTCAAAAAACCAAAGCGCGTCTTCTATGGGCCGCGAGTCCTTCTGCGGACGGCCTTGTGATCTGAGCCGACCGTCGTATCAAAACTGCCTGGAGCAAAAAAAAAAAAAATTGAGTCGGGCGGAAGAGCATCTGACGGCCCGTTCGCCCGTGTGCACGCCCCCCCGGGAGGCCGGCACATTGATGTTGCCTGCATGGGGTCAGGGCGGCATGCCACTCCACTGGACTGTGATCTCACAGCTGCTGAGAGCTTATGAGGAGATAAGGTGGAAGTTTCTGGAAGTTTTAAAATAGCACCTAGGAAGGAGTGGAGGGTGCGAATCACGTGACTGGGGACTTCTGCGAATTCACAAGTCGGGTGAATTCACTGCAGAGGGGTAAAGGGAGGAGGAGTGGGAGAACAAGATTTCACGCATCGCACCTTTATTCTTACGAGCTAACAGCCAAAATCAGACGCAGGAGGAGAAAATCACGCTTCCGACTATGGAATGAAACGCGACATGAAAAATACATAAAATTGTGATTAGATTCTTCACCCAGGCCTCCCTTTCCTCCTCCACAGGTTTTCTACCAAGAAATAAAATGCAGCAGGGGGCCAAGCACACACTGGATAACTGTGTACTAATAATAAATACAATAATGCAGTTTTGCCCCGAATATGATCAAAGATAACATGACCACAAACATAAGATGACAAATTAAAACAATGTGTTTTCTTTATTTTCATGACCATTTACATTGGAGTTATGTACTTAACAAAAAGTGGAGACCTGGCCTCCACAGTCACTGGACCTGAACCCAATCCAGATGGTTTGGGGTGAGCTGGACCAACAAGTGCTAAACACCTCTGTGAACTCCTTCAAGACTGTTGGAAAAGCATTTCAGGTGACGACCTCCTGAAGCTCATCGAGAGAATGCCAAGAGTGTACAAAGCAGTAATCAGAGCAAAGGGCGGCTATTTTGAAGAAACTCGAATAGAAAACATGTTTTCAGTTATTTCACTTTTTTACATAACTACACATGTGTTCATTCATAGTTTTGATGCCTTCAGTGAGAATCTACCAATGTAAATGATCATGAAAATAAAGAAAACACATAGAATGAGAAGGTGTGTCCAAACTTTTGGCCTGTACTGTATATACATTTCTGAATATATTGTATATTTACATTTTTGGTCAATGTTGTAAAATTTGATGTTCTCCGTCCTAGAGTTCAAGTTTTTAAAACCCAGTAAAACACAACACGCTGTATTTTCCCCAGTTTTAAAAATGGCTTGGCATAATGTCAAATTCACCTGTCCACCCATCTAAAAAAACTGACTTTAGGCACTGTTTTTGGCTCACTAGTAGGTGTATTTCCAAGATGTATATAACAGAGATTGGAATTGTGATGTCCACTGACATCCCTCCATGGACTACAGGCATTTTGAGTGTAGAGAACGGACGAAAACATGAGAAAAAGGGAGTAGGTGGGATCGTGCGACACCCAGATGACTGATGTAAATTGTCTGAAATGCCAAAGTTGGATGCGTAGAAAAATCTTTCATTACCAAACTTGAGTAATAAAAATGGCAAACAAAACCAGAATGCGGAAAAGTACATGGAATGTGGCTAGACACTACATTTGTCTGTTGTACCAAACTTTCTGTGTGACAGGTACTAAACACTTGATGTCACTCCTCAGCTCTAGCTTTCCAAAAGAAACTGTATAGGCAAAGAAACCAATAGGCAAAGAAAGCAGCCGAGAATCAGTCAAATGCTCCACTGACATAGAAGGCCAGGAGGGAGCTGGCAAGAGCCAAGAGAACTCCATCTGGAGATCTTTCATCACCCAAGTGAGGTGACTTGATACCAGCGTTCAATGGCAGCCGAATGTCAGCCAATCCAGTGACCGGCACTGTCAGGATGATTATTGTGGAGAATTTTAGGTCACTTTCTAGCTGCTACATTAATTTGAAGAATTTGGTGAAATGCATCAAAAGCTTACTTTATTGGCACATTCAAAATAAAATTTGGAGGCCTCATGGTATTTACCAAAACATTCCCTTAATTCACAATTTCTAAATATCAGTGGTGTGTACATGTATAGTCTAATTTAGAGCTAGGGCTCAATTTCTATCCTTTCGGCTTGGGACGGCCTTGGGATAGGTTGGGCTTCGGCTGCAATGGCAACAAAAGATGTGGAAAAAAATTTGACCATGAGTAAATAATTGTTAACGATTTAGAAATGACTTATTCTTGACGTAAGTAAAAAAAAAACTGTGTGTGTGTGGGTGCACTTGAATAATGTGGTGAGAACTGAGCTGCACTTGTCGGGCCTGTGCCAGGGTCGAGCTGAAGTCTGTCAGGATCGGGCCTGGAGTTGGAGAGAAACTCACCCATGAACCAGATCAACCAGGTTCAAACCCCATTAAGTAATTTAAGGCATGGGGTTCAAGGGGTTTTGCTTAATATATTACAATTAATACATTGCACAACACAACCAACGTCTAAAAACTATTACAAAACACATATGAGGTTACATAGTAAACAAACCAATGCAAAAAGCAACAGTTCAAATTTTAGGCAAATCAAAGCTGTGAAAGCTTTTCCTGTAACAACAGCAATTCACACCATTGGCCTTCTTGCATACACTTCAATTTAGATAATAGGGATGCTGAACACTTGTTGGCTGTTTTTTGCTCACTTTGTTCATGAACTTCTGAAGCAATGTCTGATGATGACAATAACGTGCTAAGCAATCATGAAAGAATCTGATTCATGAAATATCCCACAAACAAAATCTTTTATGTATTACATTTCTTAAAATGGATTCTAATATTGCGCCCTGCCCTGTGCTTGGCCACCGGCAGCCGTGACCCTGAATGAGTGAGAGCCTCAATTAAAGCCTTCGTAACCTCTGAAGAGTTTTTTGGGGAACATCTGAAGAACGTTTGGCTGGAAGTGCAGTCGTTGGAAATCAATCTATCAACACTGATCAGTATAAAGAAACGTCCAGTGATCAGTAACCGCAGCACTAAATACCACTTTGAATGCTGTCTCTCTAAATCTCTGTCTGTGCATTCATAATCCGTGTCCTTGCTTTAATTCATCCTAAAATGCTCTCTCATCTACATACGTCCTGATTGTATATCAAAGATCCGGATGAACAGACAACTTGGAAGCCAGACATGAAGGCCACTTCTTTGGTTTGATCTTTGTTGCTTTTGCAGGCCAAAAATGGGGTCATTTTGAGGTCCTTGTTTATCTTCCTAATCAATGACTAATCATCAGCAACCTGTGTCACTCTGACGGTGACAATTGCACTTCGTGGCTTTTAATGGCAATGGGCTCCTTCAACTCACACCTAATTCTCATCACATTGATTGTAGCATCAAACTCAAATTAGTCTCGTAATAGAGGCGGTTAGTGCAGAGACTGCTCGATCAATGTGTTCAGCTGAGACGTATACAGTAAATAAAATATTGTTAGATTTTAATCAGCATAAGTTTCAGCTTTAGAGCAGGGGATGTGGACAAAACGCATCTGGGCCACAATAAAAGCTGCATAACAACGCTATTAAATACTCTAAATGAAAAAGTAGAGTAAAGTAGTGTGATTCTAAAAATCTATTTAAAAAATATATATTTTTTCTAATGTAGTTAACTTCTGCTTTTCTTTCCTTATGAAGGAGTTTTGTGTGCTTGGTGCTTTTCTGTATGACAGTTTCCAGGGTGCCACTAGCACACAAAATAAACACCTACCTAGAAAACAGAGCGGGATGTGATTGCTGGCAGGACTGAGCTAGCCTAACCGATATCCAGCGTCTCTCACATCAAGATGAGCTCTACAAACCAGGGCTTTGTTCAGCACTGGTCCATCGGCACCTCACTACGGCGAAGGGTACAAAAGGTTGCTGACTGATAGAAAGTCATTATGCTGCACTCTGTCAGCCGGCTCTTTATACTCCGGCATTGGCAGGTACAGGTGAGTTGCCTGGATCCAGTGCTGCCTGAGACTTTGATCTTCGAGATTCAAGCTCCAGGTGGTGGATACCCAGTCAGCATGTATCCGCACGGGAGACGTGATCCGATGCGAGGCGGTCAGAATAGCAGCCTTCAAGAAGCATTCCCTATGTGACGTGTGAAGTAACATTCATCTCCACTGAGTCAATTAGGCAGAGGTCCTCTGAACTCTGTCTGGCACTTCTGCACTAGTCCAGTACAGCAGGTTCTTGGGGAGAACAGGCGTTTCAGAAACAGCCTGCAAAACAAGGCTACACATGATCCGATGGTATAAGATGAGGAATTCAATTCATGTAGGCTACAAACCCCAAAAAAAGAAGAAGAAACAAGACAAACTGTAGGATCATTATCTGCAACATGGACACCCTGTCTCTATTGTCTTCTGTTCCATAGATATGGAGTAAAAATCCTCCACTGTCATTTTTGAATAAAGAGTCTGTACAGTAGATGTGAGATTTGACATTAAAAACTGCTACAATGCAGGTCAGTGCAAGAGTGTCAGTGACTTTATTCCTAAATGTGACTACACCTCCATATATTAAAATACTAAAAATATTTTCTTCAATTTGATCAAAGAAGAAAATCTGGAGGATTATGGAAGCCCTACATTTTTATTTCTCCTATTAGATTACTAAAAAAAATAAAAAATGAACATCCAAAGATTGGATCTCCATCATGGCCCTGGCACCAACGCTAAAAACTAATTTCTTTTGAGATTGAATGGTTCTCATTGGTTGAAGGTCCTGAGGCGGTGAATGTGTCATTTGCTATCTGATTGCAGGTCGGGCCTTGAATTAAAACACAGGCCAGAGCTCAATCTGCATAATCAAACATCTCAGTGCCGATGAGGAGGAACAGTAACGCCTCCCCTGCTATTGTTTCACGAACCGACAAAGCTCCAGTGCAATCCATGTTTTATCCAAGCAAAGACCAGCCTGGAACAACATGTTACCTTTTTTCACATCACATAAAGGCTGCGAACTATCACACAATTCCATCTGGGGTCGTTGTCAGGCATAAGACAGGACTCTTCTTTTTTTTTTACTTTCCACGCCTCTGTTGTATCACACAACCAGCAATGGCGTGCCTTCACCAATTACGGCACGGAAGGCGGACAAGCCATGACAGAGCAGCCCGGCGAAGCAACAGGACTGTAGGTTGGGAGCGCCGCAAGTGAGCAGTGGGGGAAAGAAAATTCACTGGTGATGGTCATCAGCAGACAGGCAGGGTTCAGGAAGTCAGTCTCTCTGGCGGTAATCACATGCAGATGATACATGCATCATAATATAATGAGGGAGTAAAAATCACACTGCCTTCGCTAATGTTCTAGAGAAAACGGGCCCAGGAAAGGTGGTAAACACTTCTCTCATCTTGACAACAGCCCTCAGAACTCTGCAGAGAGGCTTTTTGCCAGTGATTGGGGTTCAAAATATCTACACCTACCCGCAGCTTTTCAAGCTAATTGCTTGTTTGCTAATCAAATATGTGCATTTGGTTTGCTTAATGGATATTTTACAGTTAACGGCTGCCACTTCCATCTGTTTGTTTGTCTCTCCATTTTCTCATTATTGGAACATTTCTTTCCTTTTTCCCCCACTGGCTAGATAGTTTTGTCATATTAAGGGAAAAAAAAGACATGTTTCAAGGTTTTCAAAAGCGATAAGAGAACAGTTGCGTTTCGGTGATCTACTAAATAACGCAGCATGCGTGGGCAAGTGAGTGTGTATTAATTAAAGGTGATGCATGATGTAAATAAAGTACGAATATTACACAATAACAGGCCTGTAACCTGAACACGAGCCACTGCAGTTTGCTGGTTATCAACACGACCATATAGCATGAATTTCATTGCTTTTAGAAAAGATGGACCACATCATAATTTCTTTTTAAAAGTAAAGGAACCATCATTATAATTTACACTACAAGCATATCAAGAAGAACCCATTGTATAACGCAGTTTAATTTAAATTCTATTCATAAATTATTTCCTGCATTTCCGAGACTCTGTGACTTAATTACATGTAATTACTTACTAATAAAAACAAACCTCCACTCTTGACCACAGAATATGTTTGTAGATTACACAAGCTACATAAAGTATGAATGTTGTTTGTGATTATTTCAAAGCACTATCTTGCAAAAAAATAACACATTAAGAGCTGAAAAGACATAATTTCTTGTTACACAAACTGCAGCTACTATTGATACTGCCACACCAACACTGCAGCTGCACCTTATTCCACAGATATGGATGCGCTCTTCACTGCTGTTTGAAAGAAAAAATATTTTTGACGCTGTAAAACCGCCAGCCCATAAACGTCCATTGAATAAGCATGCCACGAGGAACATACCAGTGACAATGGCAATGTTCTATTAAAAGTGAAGAATGCCATTGAATTTGAACAATGCCACGCGGTTACCTTCTGCTCCGAAACAGCCCCCTTACAAATGAACTTGAAGCTGACAACTGAGGCCCGCTCACACTCTTCGTTTAGTTTCAGGTGCCTGCCATGGAAAGTCCAGAAAATATATTATTTCTTTAGCAGTGGGTAACAGGCAGTGAAGGACTAATTATCCATCACTTAATCACAAATACTTAATTAGCAACTGTTGTTTAATAAACATCTGATTTTCAAACAATTAGTAGTGGATTGCTAATTAATGTTTAAACAGTTTGTAGGGTTTAAATTTGGCAACGGTGGGACCAAAGCACAGGGGAAGTAGCTGTCCTCCAGGTGTGGTGCTTCACCATGGTTCGGTGAAATGGGTGTAATTATGTGGCCATGGCTGTTTTCATTGTGTACGTGACAGAGTGTTCCAGAGATTTGTCCAATCGTCACTCTGTGGCCTGCGGAGAATGATAATGAGTTTATGAGGCTGCTCGACTTTTGGAAGTTTCATTTCACCCCATGTCAAGTTGCGGCTCGGCGCCACAGTTCAATCAACAGGTTGATGGTGTCGCAATTAACATACGTGAACAACGTAATGCTGCTCAGAAAAGTGTCGTGAGGGTGAAATGGCTGATTCCTGAATTTCGGTTCACTAATGCACTAGCGCATCTGATTTATTGAATTACGGTTTCCCCGCCACAGATTTTGCTCATGATAAATAGTGCAGGCTGTAAGCACCACATTGTTTCCCAGTGGTCATATACAGGGTTGGAATGTAATAGAATGCAAGTATCTGTACTCAGTCTATAATACTACGTGTTTGAACGTAGTTTCTTTTTTAGAAATACAGTTGAAACCAAAAGTTTGCATAAAAAACATTTTTTCTTTCTTACTGTCTGAAATTAAATCGTTCAAAACCCTTTCAGATTTAGGCCCATTCAGATTCCCAAAATAATTTCTAATAATAGTGTCAAAATAATTTGTGAGAGAATTTTTTTGAGATTTTTTTTATTACTTTCTTCAAAGTCAAAAGTTTCCATACTTAGTTTACATACTTAGTTACTATGCCTTTAAACTATTTGGGAAAGCCCAGATGATGATGTCATGGCTTTGGGAGCGTCTGATAGGTTAATTGACACCAACTGAGTGTATTGGAGGCACACCCTTGGATGTATTTAAAGGCACACCTCAACATACTGCTTCCTTTTGTGACACCATGGGAAAGTCTAAAGAAATCAGCCATGGGAATGTCCAGCTATCATACCGCTCAGGAAGGAGACGGCTCCTGAGTCCAATAGATGAATGTGTTCTGGTGAGGAATGTGCGTATCAATCCTAGAAGAACAGCAGAAGGCCTTGTGAAGAAGCTGGCTGAAGCTGGTAAGAGTATATCTCTTTCCACAGTGAACCCTGTGGAGTCCTGTACCGACAGGCTACTCAGCAAGGAAAAAGACATTACTCCAAAACATGACAAAGCCAGATTACACTTTGCAAATACACACAGGGACAAAGACCCTAATTTCTGGTTATATGTCCTGTTTGGCCATAATGACCATTGTCATATTTTGAGGAAAAAGGGCGAAGCCTTCAAGCCTGAGAACACCATCCCAGCTACAGTATAGAGGTGGCAGCATCATGGTGTGGGGTGTTTTGCTGCAGGACTGGTGCAATTCACAAAATAGATGGCATCATGAAGAAAGAACAGTATGTTGAAATATTGAAGCAAATGGGTCTTCCAAATGGACAATGACCCTAAGCATACTGCAAAAATGGTTACAAAGTCAATGTTTTGGAGTGGCCATCACAAAACCATGATCTCAATCCCATAGAAAATTTGTGGTCAGAGCTAAAAAAGACGTGTGAGAGCAAGGCGGCCTTCAAACCTGACTCAATTACACCAGTTCTGTCAGGAGGAATGGGCCAAAATTCCATGAAACTGTGGGGAGAAGCTTGTGGAAGGATACCCAAAGCGTTTGCGTCAAGTCATTCAAGTCACTTCACTTGTCTATTTTCACATGCAGTTAATCATGTAACCCATGTGTGATTTGACCACTTACAAGGACACATTTTTTCATCTAACACTCAAATGCAGATGTGGATGACAGTAGGTACTAAATAAAATAAATTAAATTAAATTGTTCAGGCCGATAATGACATTGTCACGGCTGGGTGCAGTCGGGCTCGCAGGCTGCAACAATCAGCGTTACCACAGACATACAAATTTTTTAAATAAATGATACAGCACATTTTTTAAACACAATAATAATTATTTCTTAATGTACTTTTTATGTACTGTAACATTTATAGAAATGTATTTAGTATTCAGTCTATTTTTGCCTGGCCATACATAGCAATAAAACAGATTCACCCTTTCACCAATGTATGTACACATAATTACTAAATATTCAAAGACAAATTATTCACTCTTGACCAGAGAATATTTTTTATAGAGGATTACATAAAATACACAAATTATGAATGTTATATGGGATTATTTAATATATCAAAGCACTGGTTTTAATTTTGAAAAACCACCTTAAGAATGAAGACTTGGAGCCCAGCTGCAGGCAATCCTGACAGAGCCCCCCCCTCCAAGGGCTACGTCCTCGGAGCCCCAACAGTACCATCAGTGGAGGGGGGGGCGGACGGCGGCAACCACAGGGCTCCTGCCCTGCTGTATCCTCCCCTTGGAGGACCGGTCCCTCGGGCTGGTCCCCGGCGTGGTCAGGCGTGGCGGCCCCGGACCCTCGGCTGGCTCCCCGGCGTGGTCCCGCTTGGCGGCCCCGGACCCTCGGCCTGGCTCCCGGCGTGGTCCCGCTTGGAGGAGGAAAGAAAGGGAGGGAGTAAAAGGAGGGCGTAGGAGGGAATGGCGAACATACTAGGAAGTGGAAAAAGGATGTGGCAGGGCACGATTGGAGGCCACGAACTCGGACTGGATCCACGGCGTGGTCCCGCTTGGCGGGCCCCGGACCCTCGGCCTGGCTCCCCGGCGTGGTCCCGCATGGCGGCCCCGGACCCTCGCCTGGCTCCCGGCGTGGTCCCGCTTGGCGGCCCCGGACCCTCGGCCTGGCTCCCCCGGCGTGGTCACCGCTCTCGGCGGACCCCGGACCCTCGGCCTGGCTCCCCCCGGCGTGGTCCCGCATGGCGGCCCCGGAACCTCGGCCTGGCTCCCCGGCGTGGTCCCGCATGGCGGGCCCCGGACCCTCGGCCTGGCTCCCCGGCGTGGTCCCGCATGGCGGCCCCGGACTCCCGTACCTGCACACAATAATCAGGGCCGATCCATCTGGGTAACATGTGGGCCCTGTCTCCACACGTCCCCTCTGACACTCTTGTGTCACCCCCTGCCACCGCGCAGGGAGATTGTCCCAGAGCCTCCGGCGACTGTTCCAGGCACCCCAGGCTGGTGCCTTCTGGGACTATGCAGGCCCCTCTCGCTGCACGGCCCTGGTGCCAAGGGGGGGGCATTGCCAGACCATCCGGCTAGCCCCTTCTGCGTCCGTTGGGACAAGCAGGCCCTCTTCCTGCCTGTCCCAGCGGGTCCTCATGCCTACCCGGGGGCTCTATGGCGCTCCACCCCTCTGGAGGCAGACGCAGGCCCATGCCTGGCCCGCCCTCCTCACTGGCTACCGGAGGACCCAGCTCCATCGCTTCCCCACCTCCCCTCCCCTCAGGAGGAGTCCCCAACCCGAACTGCACCCCCCCAAAAATTTCTTTGGGGGAGCACCCCCCCCGGCTGGACTTAGGGGTACCTTGGGGCTTGGTCCACCTCGCCTTGGCCAGCACATTCGGGTCAGGAACCTCCTCCCTGGGGTTCGGCTCCGCGGCTGGGTCGCCATCTGGTGGACACAAAGAGGGGAAGTGGGGGCGACATACGGACACATATGTCACACAGACACACACAGACAGAGACAGACAGAAGAGAGGGTCGTCTGGCTCCCTCTCTGGGCTCTCCAGGACCTCCTCAGGGGCACAGCCAGGATCTCGGGAGGTGCGACCTTCTCGTCGCCCGCAGTGCTTGGTCTTCTTGCCCCGGATCCTGACTGGCGCTGGACGTGGTGGAGGGGCAGAGTTCGATCCCTGGCTCAGGCTCTGGCCGATCAAACTCCGCCCTCAGTCTCTGCTGGAAGTCCCGAAAACTGCTGTCTGTCTATCCCTGTTGCCAGAGGGCTGCGCTCCAGCCCCATGCTGACCCAAGCAGACACGAGAGGATGGTGGTGGTCTTATCAGTGTCTGCTGCCCCACTGAAGGGTCCCGGGACAATGGGCTGTCCCACATGGGCTGGGCACGTTGCTGGAGATGGTGGTAGGTGTGTGGTGTGGAGGGGGGGGTGGACGTCTTCTCCAGCAGGGTGTGGACGCTGGTGCTGCGCTGCCTTTTCGCTGGGGAACGTCCGGGCAGAGGGAAGGCGGGTCGGCGACTGGAGCAGGAATGGAGGATTCCCTGCGAGGCGGTCCCGGCAGCGCAGTTGCTGGCTGGCGACATCCCGTCGCCCTCTTCCACCAGCTTTCCTCACACTGCTGGAGGGACGTGGGTCTCCACGGACCTCGTGACGATCCTGGTCGTCGTCCGTGTCAACCTCGTACCCCCGGAAGTCACATGGGTCATCACGGACGCCGCGATGATCTCGGACGCGCACGCTGGGCGGAGCCATCCCGGGCACCGACCGCCCACCGAAAATCCACGTCATCATCGCTTTCGTCATCCGTGTCCTCCCACCGGTGACTCCGAGGGTCGTCCACCCTGCGGACATCCTGGACCCATGGCGCGATAAGCTCCCATGGGCAGTACTCTGGCCATTCGGGCTGGAGGCTGCCCACCTCCTCGCTGGAGGAACGCCGTCGTTGTTGTTTGCCGCTTCTCACCCCCCTGGAAGTGACGTGGGTCCCCACGGACCTTGCGATGATCGCAGACTGGCGCGATGGGCGGAGCCCAAACTCTCGTCTCCCGTGCTCTCGTCGTCATCCGTGTCGTCCCAGTCCACGGGGAGCCTTGCCAGCAGAGCGCAGAGTTCTTGGCTCGACATGCCGAAGATCGTGGGGGTCGCATCTTCTGCGCTCGCTGCCCACGTCACTTCCTCGCTGCTGCCGACGCCAACGTCCTCGCTCCGCCTCCTCACCCGCCGACGTTGTCGCTTCCGGGTTTCGCGGAGTTTCCCGGGGGTGACGTCATCACGCGGCGCCGCGTACCACGGCTTCTCGGGAAGAAAACGCTCCACCAGAACGGGCGGCGCGTCTCTCCCCTGGTGTCCGCGTTCGCCGCGCCGCGCTGCGTCCTTCGCGGCGTTTCTTCTCCTCCGCTTTCCACCTCTGCGCTTTTGGGGGGTCGCTGGCATCTGTCACGACTACGGACTTACGGGGGAAGGGAAGCGCAGAGGTCTGACATGCTGGGAAGGGGGTTTTATTATAAACAATAAAGAAATACAAATAAACAATGCGCGGTGGCCGGAAAAACGATTTAACTTAAATACAGATAAACTAAAACTAACCCGTAGGCGTGGTGTGGCGATTGCCAGAACTCAAATTATAAGCAGTGTTACCAACTGAAGTTCACGAAAATGCCAGCGACCCCGAACGGGCGGAAACTTCCGGCATTTATGGGGCGTCAGAATTGGATTCCGGTGTGGAGCCCAGCTGCAGGCAATCCTGACAACTTGCAGTTACTACTAGGTACCAAACTCTAAACCTACACTCTATATCACAGATATGCATACTTCACTGCTGTCTGGAATTAAGGTATTTTTCACTCTGTACCCTCACCAGCCCCTAAATGTCCATTAAATAACAGCGTGTTCGGTAACAGCGACCAGTGCACCAACCTGCCAGCTCTTCAGGGAGCAGTTCCCCGGCCTGCATGGAATACCAATGCGGTGCTCACCTTCAAAGCCCAATAAAGGGAAAAAAAATTAAAGTGCAGGCGAGGACATTAACCAAAGCAGGGCTTGGTTTGAAAAAAAGAAAAAAAGAAGCAAGATGTCTCCAAGGTCTCAGTCACTCTTATTCTTTAGCGTTTGTAATTCAGCCAACAATTACATTCTGACCTGGAATAAAGGCGAATAAATCTCCCTGGCTCTCTCTCTTATTCGGCGCGCTCTGTCTTCATTAGCATTGCACTGATTTGGTGTTTATTATTCTCTATGTAGGACTTGTGGTCTCCTGAGGCACAAACCCACCAGTCCTCACATGCTGCAACGGCTGTGGGGAGGACATCAGATACAGTTCTTGCTTGTTCTTGGGTGTGAAAGGCAGGACGTCTAAGCGTACCAGTATGTAAAGTTCTGAAGAATGCTGATTTGTCTCTGATTAATACAGTTTGAGGTGATGTGAAATGAGAACATCTGCAGGTACTGCATCATCCATCGCGCCAATGTCAATCTACAGAGCTTTAAATAGCACGTTCCACACGAAACCTGGTTTACACTGTTAATTGGATTGGCTCCTTTTAATCAGTTTTTTTGTATTTAATGATGACTAGCGTTGAGTCACAGTTGTATGAATGAAAGAGAAAGGCAGATTGTAAGAAAGTGCGATGGCCTTTTTGATGGCAGGCCAGGATTACGTTCTGGGTCTTTTTATTTTTGGTGGCAGCACCTACACCACACCTAACCCAAAAATGAACTCCAGTGAATAATTTACAAAAATCCACTTCCTCGAACTTCACATGAAATTTTAACTGCCATGTTTCCATTGCAGTGAAGTGAAAGCACCCGGCATCACTTGATGCCACCTCGAGCAGAAGTGTAATCCAGAATCAAGTGTATGACCTGGAAAGCCATGGACAAATTTGCCATGTTGCTGAATACCACAATGTCAATTTAACATCAACATTGTGACAATGTTGTCAGGATACAAACGCTTATCCTGACTAACTTATTACAAATATAGTATTTTCCGATTTTGACACGATTCCTTTTTATTGACTGACAAAGATCATGAATTGCTTTGCCTAGAGTTTCTCACATTGCTCTCCATGCTACAATCTCCCACATAGCTTGTTAGCTGATCCCTAGTCAAATAAAATGTGAGCGATTTGCTGTTTACTTCACTTCTTTTGAAATGCATGGCGGTTTGGCCTGTAACACACCCAGTTTAATGCTTACATAAATGCAGAAACCACTTCCTCTTCTCATAATTCCATGATTTTTGGTCAAATAACAAGTATCCCGTTATTGTTTCAGCCGAGTAAGGACCCATACGAGAAGCTGATTGCTACTTGTCACTCGATGCTGTATAAACCCCAAAACACCCCCCACTGGTCACACAGGCCGCTGAAGCGTCGTCTCTTCCCAGCCAAACAAACTGGCCAATCACGTTCGCAACGCACCCGACCAGAGACTAATTAGCTGCTTTTAATTGCTTATTTAATGGCTTCTGCTGAACTGCCAGAGCCCTGCTGAGAGGAGCTTGGCCGATTCGTGCCCCCTGATCTCCCACTGGGGTGGCAGGCTTCAGTTGGCTTACAGCAGGCTTTTGTATTTCAGAACGTCTCGTAGTCTCCAAACTGTACCTTATTTTTTTATTTCAGACAAGAGTTGATTATCACTGCGACAATTTGTGTGACTCTAGAGCGTGTGCTGAGGATTTGGAGTATTATATACCTTATATAATTACTGCACAAAAACAGGTTGAAAGGATAAAGCCTTTATGAACCTGGCAACAAATATTGCCCTAAATTAGAAACAAATCAGATGCTGATGAGACGGTAAAGTTCGAAGCACCTTCATCAGTCACATGTAAATACATTTATTTTGATACATTTATTTTCATACAAAATTCAAGTCATAAGGGAGGCCAAGCAGTAAATGGCAGAAGGAAATTGGGGGTCCCGGGAAGGCAGGCCATGCGTACTCATGCTCTGCGTCTGGGTTAGTGACCACCACCCGGTCCTGATTGAAATGCTACGCACCATTTAAGAGCAGAAATGCCAAACAGCTCATCATGTTCATGCCCACCACCCCCCCGCGCCTGCACACCAAAGGTCACCTTTCCCTCCCTCGGCTGTCGACAGACGTCATATCATGTTCTTAAACACATCAGCCTGGGGACAGGCTGGCTGTCTTGATACCCAAACTGTGATCACAGCTGAGCGGAGGCAAAAACACACACCGAGTCGATGTACAGATCCAGCCTGAAATGGGTTCAAAATAACTGGGTGCTTTGATGGGCGCGCGTGTGCAGCGCCGGGCGCATGGCAGCACACCAAGAGAGCCGAGGCCCTGTGTGTTTACAGAGGCTCCAGGAAAAGGAGGGACGCCACATGAAACTATATGTTCTTGGCAGCGTGAGTAAACACAGCTTCAAATTGTGGTGAATTCTACTGTCCGCCAGGGTGCCCAGGCAGATACACAAACTGATCAAAACTGAGTCATGATCCAGGAAGAGGTCTCCTGGAATTTAAACCTTTTGGAAGGTTTATGTCCGTTACACCGTAAACCTAACACCGCATTTTAGAATAAGAACATCATACCAACAGTAAAATATGGTAGTAGTAGTCTGAAGGCTGTTTTGCTGCTTCAGGATCCCGAAGACGTGATAAATGGATCCATGAATTCTGCTGTCTACAAAAAAATTGAGAAGGAGAATGTTCGGGCATCAGTTGGTGACCTCAACCTAAAATGAACTTGGGTTAGGACAGTGATCCAAAACATACCAGCAGATCCACCTCGGATTGGCTGATGAAAAACAGAATGAAGACTTTGGAGTGGCCCACTCGGAGTCCTGACCTGAGTCCTGTTGAGATGCTGTGGCATGACTTTAAAAAGGCGGCGTTTCATGCTTAAAATCTCTCCAATGTGACTGAAGTACAAGAAGAAAAATTCCTACACAGTGTTGTAAAAGACTCATTACAAGTTATCGCAAACGCTTGACCAGGGTTGTTTCTAATAAAGCTGGTCCAACCAGTTATTAGGTTTAGGGCCATGTACTTTTGCTCAAAACACATTTAGTGTTTACTTGTGTTGTCTTTGACTAATATTTATTATTATTCTGATGATCTAAAACCTACATGGAAAAAAGTAAGAAATCTGAGAATGGCAACCATTTTTCTCACACCACTGTATAAACCCGTATGACAATGACACTGTCACGTAAACAGTCTTATAGTTTAATATTGATGTTTGATTACATTGCCAGTCATTTAGAGATGCTGTTAGAAGTATCATTGTTATGTTGATAATTATTAATAGAATAAATTAATTGCGGATTGAGCCAAATAGCAAATTTCTCCTCAATCTTGTATGAAAAAAAAGTAAAAAAAAAGGTAATATAAATTAACATAAAATGTTATATATTTTTTAAAAAGTGTGTGTGTGTGTGTGTGTGTGTGTGTTCTGGCTGCAGCGCGTCTGTTCTCTTTGCAGCAGGTGCTCTCCACTGAGTATGGATGGAGACGGATGAGCTCCACGCCGCTCCTTATGGTAATGATGATGACACGCACCTGGACCTTCAGAGACCTGCAGAGAGGCGGGCAAACTGCGGCACGGCACACGGCTCATTTATACACAACACTCTGCCTCCACCCTCCACCCTCTTCACAGAGAACGAGGCGGCCGCTCCGCTTCGCCGTGCGCCGCGATCCGCTCTCTGCGTGAGGCCCAGAGCTGCGCGCGACGTGATGGATCGTGTTAGAGGTGGGAGAGGTGAGGCGCACTGCGAGTGAGGGATGAGTCGGCGGTGCACAGAGACGGAGTGGTGAGAGGCGCCGCTAATTAGGAGGCTGGCTGGAGTTTGGGCGGAGGTGGTCCAGTCCCTTCCTGGACGAGTGTGCTGTGCTCATGTGGTGGTTGATCAGACATGGCTCTACGGATCAAACATATCAAAGGACAGTTAAGAACAAAGACTCTGTTTGAGTAGAGCCAGTAAGTGAAGAGCTGAGGAGCATGATGGGATATATGATAAATACACATGGTTTTCGCCTCTCTGATTGGACATTTGCATCATTGTAAGAATTATAAGGGAAAGGGCCCCATTCATTTCAGAGGGGCTTGTTGGGCTGTCGATGCAGGGGGCACAGAAAATTGCCGTAATGCAAGTATTGCATGTACAATTTCATCCATCTTAAAATATCACACTGTGCAACATGGATCTAATAAATTTCATCAGCAATTATCATTAGCATTCCTAGTGTTCTCACATTTTTTGTACAGAAAGTAAACTCTTCATGCTTTTCTTTATTGCTATCCTGCATTTAAACAACAGAAAAATATTTTTAAAAAAAAGTCAAATTCTAATAAAATGTTATGGGTTAATCCATGGATTTAGGTTGTAAGAGAACACAAATGACACCGTAAGAAAATTATTGCTGTCTTTGGTCACTTTGGGCATCTTAGGTCCACAGTTTAGTTTTTCACAAATGGAAACAGCACAAAACCGTAAAATCTATACCTCGTATAAGAAAAATTGAAATGCTAAAAAAATGCCAAGGAGATGGTAACCGAGACACAAAGCCGTTTTTCAACAATATAAATATACAGCATGGTGGCATTGTGCATCACGGGTCATTTCCTGGCAGGTTTTTTTTATAATAATCCGCGTTTGGGAACATGTCCAGGCCTGTGTTTCAGCTGCACGGTGCGTCACACACACACACTCTCGAGTGGCCCTTTCTGCACAAAGCCCGCAGAGTCGGGACGGCATTTATGAGCTCAGTGTTTATTTGAAAACATGGCAGCGCGCGACCAGTCGCACTTATTACTTCCAGATCAAAGTGTCCCCCAGGACGTGACCGCCGCTCAATGGGCTGAGGGCCGCGGCGCTTTAGAGTCGCTCATTAAAGCTGCTCTGTCCAAGGTCAAGCTGTGTAGCTGCAGCAGAGGACCGGGGAGATTTCGCCCTCTCCTTCTATCCCTCACTCATTTGGAGTAGGTTTAATTTTAGCTTTTTTCCTCCAATCAACATGATGGACTTACATAACACATCCTGCCATCTCCTTCTGAATATATTCGAGCTCCAAAACAAATCCAGTGTGGTTATAATACACTATACTTCCTTCATTTGTGGAAATATGGTATAATTAAGATGTTCCTACAGAGGTCATTAGACCTGCGTGTTTTGTAGTTAGATGTTGCTTCAGCTCAGTCAGTTTCCCGTAATCAGTCACTAGTAAATTTATATACCTGAAGCAAATTATTCGAAAATATTTTTCATCGTTTGTGGAAACCCCCCCGCCGACATTTTATGGACATCAGTCATTAAAAATTGATTACATTTTTTTTATTTGTGAATTGTAGTTTTAACCCTCTCTTTGACATATACAGAACAGGCCAAATGTTTGGACACCTTCTCATTCAATGTGTTTTCTTTATTTTCATGACCATTTACATTGGTAGATTCTCACTGAAGGCATCAAAACTATGAATGAACACATGTGGAGTTATGTACTTAACAAAAAAAGGTGAAATAACTGAAAACATGTTTTATATTCTAGTTTCTTTGCTCTGATTACTGCTTTGCCCACTCTTGGCATTCTCTCGATGAGCTTCAAAAGGTCATCACCTGAAATGGTTCTACAACAGTCTTGAAGGAGTTCCCAGCGGTGTTTAGCACTTGTTGGACCCCTTTGCCTTCACTCTGGGTCCAGTTCACCCCAAACCATCTGGATTGGGTTCAGGTCCGGTGACTGTGAAGACCAGGTCTTCACTTTTTGTTAAGTACATAACACATTTTAGGAGAAGGTGTGTCCAAACTTTAGCCTGCACTGTGTGTGTA
Organism: Denticeps clupeoides; assembly: GCF_900700375.1. Classification (NCBI taxonomy): domain Eukaryota; kingdom Metazoa; phylum Chordata; class Actinopteri; order Clupeiformes; family Denticipitidae; genus Denticeps; species Denticeps clupeoides. The sequence goes on from NC_041724.1 coordinate 10,185,085, forward strand.
TGTATGTATGTGTGTGTGTGTGTGTGTGTGTGTATATATATTTAATCAAGTTATTTAATTAAGTTTGTTAAGGTGTAATAATATGTAACAAAAGATAAATTGAAATCCCCTTTCCTATACTGCATACAACATGCATTCAAGGTCAAATGACATCACAATTAAATAAAGAGGAGTATGTATGAGAGTGTGTGTGTAGCAACAATGAATTATAGGAAATGAATTATACAGTGGTAAATGTAAATAGCATTCACTGTCCAATCAGCGCTGGTCCTGAAATTTGAGTCTTTTGGCAAAGCAACAGCTGAAAAGAGGTGAAGAGCAGAATGCAATGACCTTAAAGCAGCGCCAGCTGTCCCGCTCACACTGTCACCCAATCCCGTTAGATTAATGCTCACACATAATCAGATGCTAATTTAATAATTCCGTCACCCGTGTTAAGTCATTTGCTTTAAAAGGATTCCTATTAATGTGTCTACTATAATATGCAGGTGCTGATGGGCAAAATGAAGTTAATTATATGGAAAAATGAGAATTTCAGAAGCTGTGCAGATGAGTAATAGTGTTTCTGAACGAAAAAGTGAGCAAAAAGGAACAAAAAAAAAATACTGTGCTGGTGTCACACAAAAAACAGAACTAGTTTGGCACATAATGACCTCTTCAAGGTAAATATCAAATCCAAACAAGGAAATTACCTCTCAGTGGGGCAAATGGCTAACCGCAGCCCCTGCACTCATCCTGGAAGTTGGGTGTTAAGCAGCCTGAAGCTGAGGGATCAATAAGTGGCAGGAAACCGCAGGTTTTGCTTTGCCGCCGCCCCGCTGGCCCCTCCCACGGGCTGGCCAGGGAGGCCGGACGTGAGGACGCGATGCGACTCGGGCCATGGGTAAGCCGAACCCCAGAGCTGGAGCTGCGGCCAGCATGAAACACCACAGCACCGCCGGCAGGGTCGGCTGTTAAGACGCGACCTTCTATCACACTGCACAGGGCAGGTAAAGCAATACCCGCCCACCTCTCATCCTAAAGAAGGAGTTTCTGCATTCAATAAGGTTCAAAGCACAGACACACACACACACACACACACACACATATCAAGAAAAAGAGGAAGCAAATAAGCCACAGCAAACAGTATAATTTCACGGAGACCCATCATCTTAATTAGTAATCACTTACTCTAATCGTTCGGCGTACCGCTTTAATGCTTTACAGACAGAGACGTCATGGACCATAATGAGAGTTCGAGCAACTTCTGAGGGCCGGATATTCACTTAGGACTCAAAAGGCAAGTATATGTTTATGTTTACATGGTTTTTTAGACTTTCAAAAGACTACACACACACACACACACACACACACACACAGGCGCGCAGCAAACATTCAGCTCCTGCTTTGTGAAATATTTATACATTAAAGGACCTTATTACTGGAAGGGGAAAGGAAACATCTGCCCAGGCGTGCTATTATGTAAATCTCTCACACTCATGTAGACTCATGCATACGCTGCTACCTGAGAACCTCCACAGGTGCCGCGAAGCTCCGCAGATACTCCGAGCAGTCATACCATTAAAAGCACCTAAAAATGTGTAGGTTGCACTCGCGTCACCAGAACACCCCTGACTAATCGAGGCATGGACGACACACAAGACGTTAGCAGCAGATCCTTCAGTCCTGTAAGTTGTGTGGTGGACCTCTATGGATCAGGCTTAGATCTGGGGAATTTGGAAATCAGTGGATGTTGCTTGGCTTAAATGATTCTGTTTCTATTGTGCAGGAATTGGAACGTAACAATATGCTTAGAAGGAGGATGTTGCAAGTGCTTATATAAATTGTGCTCCCCCCCAAAAAAAAAAAGTAATCTAAAAAACATACAGGTGTGTACAAGTGAAAGAAAAGGTATGATTAAAAAAAAATCTAACACAAAAATGACAAAACATAAGACATAAACACTAACCCAACTGGTCCTGCACCAATTTTGAGTCGTGAAAAGTTTTGCCGTTGCTCTGGCAACATCGTCTCTCTCCTGGTTCAATGATCCCTCAGGCCTAATAGGCCTAATAGAGGGTACACTCACCACTAGCCCCTCCCCCTGGATCAAAGTAATTCTCCTGCCATAATATACACATTATACAACAGTTCATGGACAACTAGACACCAAAATATTTCAAGCATTTCAAGCAAAATATTGTCAGCAAATGCTAGGTATGTAAACTGAAAAAAGAAACACCCACACCAAAACTCCCCCGTACCATACCAGAACTGAACAACCTGAAGATGTTCGTCATCATGAAATCATAAATACGGCAAATTATTTTTATTGTGGTCGCTTTAAAACCAGCAGATTTTGAACTTCGCCAAACGAGCGAACATATTCATCTTAATCTGTCTTCGTGAACTCCCATTACCGCCACAGACAGCGTAATATGTCTCGGTGCCCATGGATCTGAAGATCTCACAGCTGTGACACAGCAGACCACAGACTGGCCTACAGATGGTCGCACGAACAGCGCGGCCGGAACACGTGTAGCACTTCAACCAGAGCTTTCGGTCCCTCTGTGCCCCACGTTCTGGGCTCATTTTGTTGACACAGTGGCTGTGTGTAAGCCTGCTTACAGCACTGAAAAAAGAAAAGAGGGGAAAGGAACAGGCCGCATTTAGACTGTCAGCCTGAGCAATACAACATGGATAATAGGCACCACAATGCTGAAAACAATGGTGTGTAACTGCCTAAAAGTTCCCCGGAGACATTCGTACTAATGCCGGCTTTCTGCTCTCCGTTTCGCTCTCAGAGAGCGAGGAGCGCCGTTCCCCGGCTTTTGCCAATAGGAGCTGCCGATTACTCTCATTTTCTCAATCCAAACAACACCCCGGAGCTAGCGAGGTTGGATCAAGAGGCTGAGAGTCAACATTTAACGTCCAAGGCGGACAGATCCACAAGCCTTACTATACATCAATAGTAAGTGAGGCCCAGCCGTAACAAGTCCATCACTTCATTATGGGGGTCGGAGGCGGAGGGGCGAAATAAACCTTTAGCCGTTCATCCTCCACAAACAGGGAAAAGCTGCCAGAGACACACAGAGGACAGACGGGCACAAAGCCACCGCCTCAGGAGGACGGGCGGCTATGCTGAGGCTCCGTTTGGTGACCTTTTTGCCAGTGTTCCCGTCCAGCCAATAGGTGCAGATAGATTTATCAAGGAGCTTCAAACCCCTTAGGGGAGAGAAAATATATAATATTTATATATACAGTACTTTTTAAGCTTCTACATCACAGGACCTTGGCTGTGGCCTTTTTGACTTCCCACTGGGAGAGGCAGCGGAGAAGGTCGTGAGGATGGAAGGAAGACAACAAAGACATGGGTGAAAGAGACATGGGTGAAAGAACGGGATTAGAGGCAGAGGTGAGAGACGACATCAAACAGGGTTTTGAACGGAGCTCGGCAGACGATCAAATCTCAAGTAAAAGAGACAAAGTATGAAGGAAGGTCTTGGTCTGAACTGATACTCCAACTACAGAAATATCCACATTAGCCACCAAGGTCCCTGCAATTTTCCCTGAAATGAGAAAAGATTCATTTGGACAATTTGAGGGAGCAAGGATGGAAGCCAGGCGCCCCGAACTCATGTAGAAGTTCAGAGGAGGTTGTTGGGAGGTTATCCCGTCCCACACAGGGTTTCCTCGCAGGTGGGCTTTTAATTTCTGTGGCGATTTGCATATATTCAATCAGCTTGAGTAATTGGAAAAAAGGAGGAGACAAAGGCGGATGATGGTGCTGATTTCCCCCCACTGTCTGCCGAAGACGCGCGAACAGCTGCTCTCGCAAACTGATGACACCGATAATCTTGACACTGACTGATGAGTCTAATCACTAAAAGTATCTCCACAATCAATTGTCCTTCATTTGCCGCTTTTTTCTTGGTCCACATGAAAAAGATATGTTGTCACATGCATGTGTTAGTGTCACATGGAACAGCTTGTGACTATAAACATCCTTGGTGACATTGGTCCTGATTCTATCCGTATTTGCTGCAATTGTTATTGCACACAATGCATTGTTTCCAGTCAGAAGTGAAAGAATAAAAAAAAAAACCCCACATGGTATCTAATTTTATAAATGTCAGTTGAAAACTATATCTGGACAGAAAACACAAGGTTACAGAGGAGTTAAGAGAAGCAGTCATGGAGTGTGGCTGTCAACTGCAACTGCATTGATGGAGGAAGTGCCAGAACTTTTGATTGGTTTTCTTCTAAATTACTTAAAAGTCAGGCATTTAAAGTCATTATCAACACACAGTCCATCTAGCAGGTATGGTGTAACAGACCTATAAAAATAGCCATTTTTACCATAGTTGACTGCAAATTTTTTTTTTTTTTTAAAGATTTATTAATTCCTTCAACACATCACTGAATTTTCCTCCACTGCATGTTGCCAATAAGATTTTGCTTGCAATGTAGCCAAAACAATACTTTCATACACATTAATATGAGAAAAATTGGTGAACTCAATGCATAAGTGAAGCTCTTTTTACAGATATTTAGTGAAAGGTTTTCATGGCAGGTGTCAGATAACAGGTTGGAGCTGTAAAGCACTGGTCGAAGCCACATTGCCACCTGAAGTGCCAGTTTTTCATCACACGTCTCTCCCTCCAGTGGTTATAATCGTTGGCATCTGTTAATTTGATGATCTCCTCCCACCGAGTGTCCTGATTTCCTCCTGCGATGATAAAGCAATGTGGCCAAAGCTGAGGGTCATTCTGCCCTGTCTTGTGGACACCTCACCGTAAAGCCAACCAATTTGGACTGAATTATTAGCCAGCCCTTGTGATGCAATTATGAATAAATTAATCAACCCAATTAAGGGCTTTTTCAGAATGACAGCTCATTTCGCCAGTTGAACCAAAGGGCCAGAAAGTCCTCTGGATCACCCTGGCTTAGCATGCAAAATCGAGATTGGAGGGATTAAATAAAGGCAGGGAGGGGTTAAAAAGAACAGAAACCATAATTATCAGCATCCTGGCAAAGGGAGTACTTAGACATACAACTGCTTAATACGTGGTTAGATTGTGCTGAGGAGAAGCACAAAAGCACAAGCCATAATTTCTTAATGGCGGCTTTTAATGCTGGGCTTTCTGGCAGGGAGCTGGTCTGGTTTGGGTCCATTAAAGATGCTTGAAGTTTGTGCAAATTTGAACATTGGGTAGAGCACATCAGAACCCAGATATTTAATTTTTAACCATTGTAAGTGTCAAACGTTGGCCGGGCTCATCATTAATGCTCATGCTGCTGACCTTATGATGCTTTGGCTACAATGCTCCGGCACATCCCCAGTGTTACAAGGATCTTTTTTCAAGAACAAAAGCAACCAGAGACGAGATCTTTTTTTTTTTCCTGGGGAAATAATAAGGGCCACAGCTGTGTGCAGGAGACAGTAAAAGAGTGACAGTTTCATCCACACACTTCAATCAAAGGCACGCCGCGGCAGGACAACATGGCCGAGTGAAGCAAGTGGTCAGTATTACACTCAGGCTTAGTTGTGTCATTTCTCCCTATCTTAAACACAGACCCACACAGAAAAGGAAGAAATGATTGAGATGAAATGAACAAAGTTATCATTTTAAGAAACCACACCAGAATATCTCACTAAAGGCTAATATATGCCTACAAGCCTTGCTAAATAAATTGTCAGTATTTCTTCCCATGCTGATAAGACCCAAAACATCTGAAACAAAGCTCAGAAAGTATTTTTTTCATAATCAAGAACAAAAAAAAAGATAATGGAATCACCTTTCAATTTGCATGTCTGCCACACAAACAAAAGGAGAAATGAGTGAAAAAGGAGAGATAGAACCAACTGTAATTGAAAGGCAACGTGGCCCCGCCATTTTTGGAAAAAAGAAAGGATTGTAAAATAACAGATTGCGGTCACATTTCGATGTAGGCATTTTTCCCGTTCCTGCCTGTCTGCATGTGTTTATGGGTCCATTCTGAGAGAAATGTATCTGTCTGTTTGCCTTTCTTACTGTCAGAAGAGTAAGATTTCTTTTAAATGCCTATGATATGGATAGGCCGAGGCTGAAAATTCTAAGAGAGTGATAAAATGGGATTCATCTGTATAGTAGCCTGTTGAAAATGATAACTAGAGGTTGCAGACGGTTAAAGAGAACCAATCACGGGGCTTAGGTGATTGGATGGAAAGGCAGCGGCAGAGGAAGTGTTGAGATCTTTGTTTGCTGCTTTTTCTGAAGACATCTGTTTATTAATTTACAGTATACAAGCAGTATAGAAAGCATTCCGTCATCACTGAATGAAGCATTCATCAAAAAGGTGTACCTCAGTCATGGCCAGTTCATTCTGCAAACCAACAATTGGCAAGGACTTGTTAATGAAGACATTGATTAACATCTGAACACGCCGTGACTTTGTGACCCACAAACTCCCTCAAAAACCTCAAGGTTGTTTCACAGAGATGTTGAAATTAAAATAAATGTTAAGTGTCTCATCACATTTTGGGAAAAGAGGAAAGGCAGGGGGCAGACTGACTTTCAATCAATAATCATTGGAACGAATTGACAGCAACCTTGCCTCTGCATACATGCTGCCGATTAGCATTAGATAATGTCTGAGGAACATCAAAATCCACCAAAACAGAAACTTGAGCAGAACTTCAATCTGCAGCAACTCATTCATGTTTCACGATGACTCCAGCATCAACCCAACCCCAACATCGCTCTTTTGTCCTTGAGCACCGGAGCTGCTGGTGCGGTCATTGAATGCAATCAGACAGAATACGACCCTGAGGCGATGCTCTTCAGATGTAATGTTAGATGGTCTTAGATCATGCCTACCTGCTGCGTTGCTCTGCAACTCCGCAAAAACTCTGCAGCTCCTTATCGCAGAAACAGCTCCACACCTGGCGAGGGGTCAGAGGTCAAAGCCCATCCTTCAGAATGTTTGAAGCCGATCATGAATTGTGGAGGCTGGAGGCTTAAAGAAGGGCTGACTGAGGTTAGGCCATCTGGAGTAACAGAAGAAAGAGGAATGAAAGAATCTTTATCACTATCGAGGTGATACGGCCAAGCCCCCCAACACACACACACACAAACACACACGCTCAGTGGCTTTTGTTTCCCTTTGAAGTATCTCCTTGCACGGAGTGGAGTGAAAATAACACGTGGCTATAGTTTCAGCCCTGGCTTACAGGAAAAGGTGAATATGAGACAAGGCTCCTGTCAAGAGCCTCCCTGCAGCCTAAGATGAAACAAATCACAAATCCCGCTCAAGTGTGTTTCCTCCAGCTTCCACCCACAGTGCAAAGAAATGCAGGCAATGTGAACCAAAAAAAAAAAAAACAGTCATTTTCTAAATGACCGACAATACATTTTTCATCCAGAAATAAGTGGGTTGATTAATGGGTTGAAATAAATAGACTGATTATACAGTAGATGTTGCAAACGGTTCGTATTCTGTGCCACTTAAGAAAGCACCACTAGATGGATTGAGATTTTGAAATAAAGTTGTGAGATGATCAAGACAACTTGTCACCTCCAAAAGCTGTTATCTGAGGCTACATTTAACCAGAGGAATCAAACTCGAATGAACTGGGTAGAGCATGTGCTATTCATATTCTATAAAGTTTTTTCTGCTTTTAATACATGAGTGTCTGAAAAATGTATAATGCTTTTATTAAACGGTGGTGTGCGGGCTCTTCTGAGAACAAATAAATAGTTTAAAAAATAAACTATTCATACATGTATGATCAAAAACCCTTAATCACAAGATCACTGACCAGCATACCTACCTTGCATTCGCTCTGGTGAGATGGTACTTAAAAAACAGTAAATAAGTCATGTTTCCGTCCTTCACACGTAACACTGTATGTGGCATTAATCATTTAACACAAATCAATATATTTCTACACCTTCATTAAATCCCCCTGTCTTCCCAAATGCAGTTAGGTTGACCCCCCCCCTCCCTCCTTCACTGTCCCGCTTGCCAATTGGGAGCAGAGGTTAAACACCGCCACGTTGTCTATATTATGTAAATCGCTACTCATTTTTTATCTGACCACTAGCTGTCTTCAATCAATGAATCCCTGGGCTTTACATAAGGACAGCGTGCCTTTGTAAGATCATTGAGCAGCGGAGCCCCGGGAGGCGGTTACCCGCCGGCCTCCAACGCTAAGCCAAGGACGTTAATCATTGGCCGGCTGTCAGGTTCGAAGAGACGCAGGGATCTGATGGACGAGACCCGGCTTGAAGAGAGCTGATAGCACTGAGAGGAGAGGAAGGTCCATTTTCTCTGAGTACTCAGGCATGTAGCCGGCGGTCATTTTCCTAAATATTAACGCTGGTCCCGGACACCCAGTGCATCTTCCTTCCCTTCAGCACTGAACCTGGTGACTCGCACCGGCTTCACTTGAGAGGACGAGGGTTGAAATGGATAGTACAGATACCGAAGACACCGGAGAAGCCCGAGAAATGTGGGCCTTTGATTAAAATCTGAACATCCTTCCCAGACGGAGCAAATTTGCATGTTTTGGAATGGAAGTGAGGGCAGCGCAGACATTAATTACTGATATCCAGGCAGGACGGTGAAAGGAAAGGACAAAAAGGACGTTAATTTCCTTTTTTTTCTTTTTTTGGTCCTTGTCACTTGAGCCTGTGCCCGTCTGTCCTGGCCCTGTTCATGCTGGCTGGCTTGTGATCCTTCCTCCCCATCAGAGCAGGTTTGGAGTATGACACTCTGGAACCCTGCTGTTAGCCTGTCACTCACTTCAGGAAGGTTTGTATCTGTGTGTGTCTGTGTGAGTTCTCTCCAGTTCTATCAGCCCTGAGTTGCTAAAATTCAACTACAACACACACACACACACACACACACACATCAGAAACCAAAAGTTAATGTTATGCTAATCTTTAAAATCCCCTAATTAATTTTAATTTTATTGCATAAAGAATTAAGAACAGACAAACACACACAGCATGACTATGATTGGACAGTGGGTGTGCATCAAAACTGCATAAGGCACAGAGGGTTCCAGTCAGGTATGAGCTCCAGTCTGAATTATGCAGAATCTCAATGGCGCTATGAATAAACAAGCCTTTATGTACATCATCTCGGTCTGGCAGGTGAACCAACTGCCCATCAGCACTTTCTCCTTGTCTTGAGTAAAAAAAACAAAATCGATATATCAATATCATTTATTTGTTTTTTGGGGTTTTTGGGGTTTTTTGAACTGAGAGAATCTGAACTTTTTCGCGTTGGCAGTTATGAGCATGGTACTGTTAGAAAGTTACATTTTACAAATGTTAAAAATGTAAAGAGTAATAATAATTTATTACCGTCTACCACAAGTGAAAGGGAACATCATTTGTTGTATTCTTATATAACTTTCAGTGCCCAGATCCTCATTACATGATTACACAACTAGTTTCATTTAAAAATAAATCCACATTGATGGAAAAATTAACCTTGCCGACAAGGAGTCAGCAATCAGACTTCATAACCACAAACCCTGCAGCAAGAATTAAAATTCTAGAAATTAAAGTATTATCAGCACTAGTTTCACAGTGTTGCTGTGCCACCATGTCAGATACTTTCTAAAACCAACACTGAAAGGGTTTTGCAGCTGTGACAAAGTTTACGATGAATTTTATTTGCATCTCTGACAAATTAAGCATTCTTCTCTGCATTTCTCATGCACGGTTGTCATTACAAAATTGACTAGTTAATGTAATATTTTTACTGCAATATTTTACACTGCTCATACTAGGGAAATTAACTGTATAAAACATTAATGTCCAACATTGCACTTTTCAATACTCCATTTGTCAGGCCTCCGACACCCATGCTGCAACCCTGAGAGAAAAACCAGCCGACCAGAAGTGGAATATTCTACCCTGTTTTTCAGTCAGGGCTGATCCACAGATTTCCATGGATGTTTTTAATGTTGGATTTGGCTAACCGAACGGTCATTCATGAATGAACCTGTTTCGTAGGGGTGCGTAGCAGGATCCCAGAACTGTACGCATACAAAGATCTGGTCCAACAGTTCAGAAGCATTAAAGCGCTCGGATTAGGGGCGAGTGCAGCTGCATGTTAAGTTCACGAGCTACTCCTTCTGCTCTGTGATTAAACAGTTCGGCTCAGATAAACAGGGCCATCTGCGCGAGGGTCCAATATCACACACCATCCAGCTCGCTGTGTGCGGGCCGACCGTACTAACCAACCCAAAAGAGCAATCATAAGAAAACTGGTTCTTTCAAATTCTAGAAGTAAACTCTTGTCTCAGGCACAACTACCAAAAAAATTGTTTTTTTTCTTTGAAAGATTTGATGTTTTGAGTGTTTGTGTTTTTTTCTAAGAATTTCTCCTGTAAGACGCATTCTACATTTGTGAAGGTCAAGATTGAAAAAGAAGCTTTTCTCCTCCCCTGGCTCACTCTGCTTGCCTGCATCCTGATTCTCAGTATTTTCTCGGCTCCTCTCCCCCCGGAGTCTCTCTCGTCCGACCACCCTCTCCACACTTGTCAGCCAGGCATCAGCCGCCCCCCTGGGGCCAGAGGCAGCCGGAGGGGGCCCTGTGGGAGCCCGTGGGCAGCGTGCAGGCTGCCGGTGCTCCTGACTCCAGGGCATCTGACGTTTGTTGTCATTAGTCAATCAGCATGAGGGAGCACAGACAGGGAGAGAGCCTGGTGACGACCATGGATGCTGGACAGATCGTGTCCTGCTACTCTTATTTTCATTTTATGGTGCATCTTGGATGGATAATATATGACAATGAATTAATATCAACATAAAAGCCTGCAAAAAGTGCCATACAGTCATAGCTGATGTCAGGTCTAAAAAGGGATTTTAAAAGAATGGGAGGAGCCTATGTCGAACATACCAGCACTCATTCACCTAACAAAAGCAGTGTTTCTTAGGTCAATATTAAATATTCAAAAAATCTGACAACACACACACAAAAAAGCCAGAAGTATCTGGTAAGTGCCAACAAATAATTAATCTAATGATTTCAACAAACTGACCTTTATGCTTTAACTTAACAGGTCACTGTGACGTAATCGTTCAGACAATACTGCCAGTACTACACATGTACATCCAAAGTAAATGTAAAATAAAAAAAATACTGATCCTAATGCTTGCACTCTGTGTAGAAACTTCTCATTAGAAGGCTGTAGCACACACATCACCACACAATGGCAAAAATTAAGACAAACATTGTGTCCCACCCACTGCTTAATAAAATAAAAAATTCTATTTTAGTCTTCAGCCGTAAGATGAACATGTAAATGCGCCTAGTCTGGTTGGGCTCTTTATCTTCTGCAGGAATCCCTTTGTGACTGCTCCATGAAGGCAGTCACGTTCGCACGACAAACTCATCAAAGAGCAGCGAAGCTCCCCCGCACCTGATGAGAACACATTTTCCCATGTGTTGTGTGAAATGAAGATAGGGAACTCCAGCTGAGCTTCTCAATCAAACCGCTATCTTATTCTGGAAAAAAATTGCATGCAGAAATACACTTAGTCAAAGAAAATTCAAAGCAGGAGCATGCCTATAATTCCTCTTTGGGTTGTTTGCTTTTGAAATGTCCACCAAGTTGTGAAAGCTCAATAAAGAAAAAAATATAGATATATTTATATTATAGTTTGTTACATTTGCACAATCACAATCCCGAAAAACAGCACCTGTCATTTTATCACCAAGTTTCACACCTCTTGCTGTCATTGATTTATTTTGTTATTCGTCACAGAAGCCTTTCAGTACTTCATATGCGTTGTGAAACAAACAAACAAAAGATACAAAAAAAATATTTTAATAAATGCAGTTTGAAGGTCAAACTGACAATGATTTAAATTAAATGAGGAGATAGAGAAGAAGTCCTGGCTGTCAATAAAAAAAAAAAAAGTCGATTGAAAAGGTGAAGTGTGTAACAACTTCCTATGTGTGGTGATGTCCAGTTGGCGGGTTAACCCGTAAACGGGGGTCAATTTTAACACTGCTCCGTATCTCTTTGTGCTAATAGGTAACCCAGTCTGTCCTCGGGTCTGTTTAAACCGACCAGGGCCATTTCTCAACATCGAGAAACTCGATGGAGTTCTGATTTGGCATGTTCAGCATCTCTCGGCCAAAGTATTTACCACCTAAAGCACCTTTGATAAAGACCAACATTCATAAACACACAGTGGATATGCACCGTCGACACAACCCTGTTAAAAAAAAAAAAACATTAGACCACAATAAATCATCTCCAAAGTTTTCTCACCTTTGACACTGTGTCCCTGAGCAAGACACTTAACCCTGAGTGTCTCCAGAGGGAGTGTCCCTGTGACTACTGATTGTAAGGTGTTCTAAATAAGGCCTTCTAAGAAATGCTGTGAATTTAAGCACAGATAGAACTAGTGTTCACGCTAGCTAGACTCCCTCAACCTCGTTTTTAAGCTTCAGTGAATAAAGGTGGACGCTTAATTAAAAGAAAGCGCTCTTTTGTTTAATTGTACATGGACCAAGGCTAACCCCCCCCCCCCCAGACCTTTCTAAAGAGCATTCAGTGTCTCTCATCCGTCTGTTTTTTTACTTCTTCCCATCTTCATCTCAGTCACTGTCTCTTTGAGGAGCTGTGGAGCTCTCTGTGGAGCATCAGTCTGCAGAATGTCAATGCCCAAATACTGAAATGGCACAAAATGAAAAGGGCACATGGATTCTTTTCTAAAAAAAAAAAAAAAAAAAGTGGCCGTGACTGAAATGAATCGATGAGCGTATTCACGGCCGTATCACAGGGAAGGTGGGTACCATTACAGGTACTTGGCTGTCTTCTTTTTTTAAGCCCACGGCCTTTCAGCTGCGGTTTAAAGGGAGCGCTTCGGTGGCGGGACGGTAAAAAGCTTCCGTGCAGCGATAATGTCAGTGCAGTGTTACTCTCTGAACTGGAGGATGTGCGCCGTTTCCTCCCTCAATCGCTCTCCGCCTCTCCACTCTGCCACTTAGCTGAACACTTCGCCGGGCGATAGTTATTGTTGGGGCCACAACTGTAAAAGGGTTCGAGGCATATAATATAAAAAGAAAAACGGGTAAAAATCATGTCATTTAGCCGCATTTCCGACACTCGGGGAGGAACTAAGGATCCCGGAATAAAAGCGAAGTGGAAGCGAAAGGAGAGTTTTTTTCCTTGCCGGAACGGCGGCAGGTGGAGTGAGAGTGGAGGTGTTATTTGCCTCATGTTAATGCGGCTGTTTGTGTGAATATCTTTGGCGGAGGAAGCAGGGATGAAAAAAAAGGGACAACAGAAACAAATTAGTTACTATAGCAACAGTTGCAGCGCCTCTTCAGTCTAAAACCGACCCCATTAGCTGTCAAGACACCTGTTCATCAGAAACCGTTAAACCCGCCCTTCCGCCCTCTAACTTCCTCCGGTCTTTGGCGAATGAAAAAGAGAGAAAGCTGCCGCCTTCACCGCGCCGTTCGCCGCACCAGCATTTTCGTAGCTGCAGGTGTCCCGTTTTGTCTTGCTGACCTATTTAGACTCGGTAACGTAGCCATGTGGCTTTTTACCTGCGCCAAACACTCACACAGAAAATAGGATGCGGCAATCGGGCAATGTGACTGACAGCTGATGGACTGACTCACATCTACTAGAGACCATGTAGGACGTTCAAACGGATTCCCGATCCGCCAAGGTGCCACTGAGGTGACACTGAGCAAAGCACCGTCCCCACACACTGCTCCCCGGGTGCCTGTCGTGGCTGCCCACTGTTCACTCAGGGTGATGGGTTAAATCAGAGGACAAATTTCACTGTGTGCACCGTGTGCTGTGCTGCTGTGTATCACATGTGACAATCACTTCACTTTACACTTGATACATTGGTTATATTAGATGCATTCGTTTGGCTCTCTAGCGTGCAAACACGGTGACATCGTGAGCTAACAATGTTACTGTAAAGTGACATCGTGATGCAACGAAGATGGTAAAAGCTGCATGTTGAAAATCTGTCCACATCATGATATACTTGCTTTTTTCCATATCAGCATCAACATGAACGAAATATCACCATGAACACACAGACGAGGAATGTGCCGACACTGGTGCAGGCATTGCTTTTAAAGGAGGGGAAAGGGGCGTAGGGAATCTGAAGGAAGCCTGGCCTGTACTCAGTCTGTGTGCTGGCGTGGATGCGTTTCGCTCTCTTAGGGCAGAAATCCAAGTCTAAGTCAGGTTCCAGGTAAACCAGTCTGTGTAAACCATTGTCTGCGTTTCCCATTCAGGTTGGTCGTCTCTCGTGGTCCGGGTCTTAGTTCGGTTCCCATCTGCATGTCCCCATTGCCGCGTCTGCCTTTCCCACTCCTGGTTTCCAAACTCCCAATTTCCCGAAGTGCCTGCAATTAACCAACCTGGAATCCTACCTGTGCCTGGATCCTGACCCTCTTGTATTCTTTCTGTCCTGTGTCCACCTTTGTGTCGTGATAGAGGGTTTTTTTGAGCAACTGACTATATTAGTAGAGTCACAGACACAGTACATGGCTATGGTCCACGAGTCTGTTCAAAACATTTGTAGTTATGCGGGTACTATTATCATCATGACGATAAATCTGCTTATGACACCGATATTGTCAGTGTGCACTGGCCACATGTGACGTGTGAAAACTCATTTGAAACGTTGTTTCTGCTGCTCTGCAATACAGCATGATTACAGGCTGTTTAAATGCAACATGCATGTTGCTGAGACTGATGGCTGGATCAGTAGGAAAGTGGCATGAGAAAATCCTGAAATCGAGCATCCTTCAAAGAGAATGCGAAAGCGAGTGCCATTAGTTGTACAAACAGCAGTACACACTGAGTATTTATCGACCAACTTACTACACAGCGTAAACATGCACTTTCTAACGCTCCTTCTGACACATTCTGATACAAGGATTTTCTTAAAACTACATCATGAGAAGGATGAGGGTGAGTTTATGAAATGACCATGAATAAAATTCCGACAGGAGTTGTGGTCAGCTGGAGAGCTCTGGAGCGTGAGTGGCAAGCCAGCCGACAGCCTGTGCTGTATTTTCTGTAATTAAAAGGGGTGCACTGGCCTGTACCCTCGGGGGACACCAAGAGGGACACAGCTGTTGCCCTTCAGGATGCCATGGGCTAAAGATGTCCATCTCAAGCAGGGAAAAGTGTGACACCATGATGCCATCAACCCACCTGACTGCCATTTTCCATCATCTCTTTCCCTGCATTTCCAAAACCATGTTACATAAAAACACGAAAAAAAAACGAAACACACACACTGGAGACAATAACAATAAAACACGGTTATCGACTGCAAAAAGACACATGAATGCTGTTTGGTAAGCAGGTCATATCAAAGTAGGTATAAATCATTGTAAATAAATATATACTTTTGATCTCATGTTGCATCATGCAAATGGTGTGTAGTTGCTTCCAGATTTGATCTTTCACCTCCATTTGAGGACAGTGATGGCCCAGTAACTAGGGAGGCAGACTCATAATCTGGAATGTTGTGGTACCGAACCGTCAAGGTACCACTGAGGTCCCCTTGAGCAAGGTACCGTCCCCACACACTGCTCCCCGGCTCCCTTTCATGGCTGCCCACTGTTCACCAGGGATGATGGGTTAAAAGCAGAGGACACATTTCATTGTGTGAACTTGTCTGTGACAATGACAAAAACATTCGCTTTCTCTTTTCTTTTCTCTGTGTCCTGCAATAACCTTTTATCTCATCTTGCATATTTTTTCCTGCATGTTATCTGACCATTAATTCAGCTGTTAATAGGGGTCAATTTCATGTATAATGTGATCAAACAAGCCTCACTAAAATATGACCCATTATGTCCATATGTCCAGAGTTCTCTTGAGAGATTACAAAACAGACATTCCAGCATCAGGTTTGGATGTAAGACTGAACACTCTGCCTATTGCAAGTGAGAGTATCATCAACATTTTGTTGGTGAAATTTTAAGGTAAAATCCCTCTATAGTGCTGACTTAAAAAACACATTGAAGAGTCATAAATGTCAGTCTTGTGTCACCCTGACATTTTAAATTGGTACAATTTTGTCATCTTACACCAGTGAAGGAACAGGGGTGGGTCTCTTTCCACCATTTTGTCAAACACGTAAGTGGAAATGCACCTTTGAGAATGTTAAATATAGCTTTTTCATAGTGACGGTCTGTAAGTGCTCATTATTCATAACCATGACTTTGAATGCGCATAATGGGCTGAGAGAGCATGAGCCCTGGGATGGTTAGGGTAGGATGAAGTAGGCTAACACCATACAAGTGTTTCTCTTTTTCCCTCTGCTCTGTCTTTTTTTTTTTTTTGGTTAAGTCCTCTCAACAAAGGGGATCAATTTCTGTGAGTGTTCGGAGTGCTGGAAACTTGAAGAGAGCAAAGAAGAGTATTTGATGCCAGAGAATAAATGTATCTCAACAATAATTAAAAAAAAAACATTTAATTGAGAAATAAAGATAAAGTTATTTCATACGTGTCTCTGTCTCAAAGATACACCAATGCAAGAGACATTTTTTTTGTAAGTCATGAGCCAATCACTGATCAGGAAAGGAATTCCTTTGCAGTGGAAAAATGACCAAGCAACCACTACAATAGAGCTGTGGTTTAATTTCAGGTATCACTGTTGCACCATGACATGCACCATGACATGTAACTAAACCACCCTAAACTGCTACTTTCATTCGATCACCTTTGGAACCTGCTGGTGTGAGATGTTCATGAAGCACAACCAAGAGTGTCTGTGATGAAACTAAAGGGGTCTTCAAGCTTGACAAAATACTGATCCATCATCACCAAAAACCATTGCCTGGAAAGGTCCATCTGTACAAGGCAGACTGCTAGCTTCTGAACTAGACAAATGCTCCTTGTAATTAATAGCAAACCTTGCACTGTCTCCTGCTGCACACTTCATGAGGATGAGTCCACGTGGAGGTAAGTCCTGTTTTAATGCTGACACAGCATCACTAAAATGAATGGTATATGCTCGGAATGGCCAGTGCCTTCACATTTAAAGCGAGTGAGAAGACTTTCAGTGCGTATGATTGAATGTAGGGTAAGGGATCAGCTGAAGTGCATTCAGACACACTGTTATTGGGAAAATTTGGTGTTCTTATTGATTTAAAGAGTACCCATGAAACACCAGTGTGACTAAATACACTAATATACCACAAAAGAAAAAAAATCATCAAAATTAACGTAACACCCAATGATGATTTGTAATCACATAGCAAAAGTTATTTGGGGATGATTTTACAATCGTAACTATAAAAGGCCAATAGTTGCAGCCGGGGTACACACACCCATTATCATGGAACAATTACACCACACACAATATGGCCCATAAAAAAAAAAACAGATGAATGGAGAAAAAAGGCTATTATTGCGGAATCACAATGAGAATTCAATCACACTGTAGATGGCACAGACAGGGAATGGCACTTCTGTCACATATGTTGTCCCACATTGTACCATCTGGTAGTGTAGAAAAAAGTGATCGGTTTTAAAAAGTCGGTGATACATTTAACCCTCACCTTCACACACAAAAGCTCTGCCAGAGCCTATCTGTCTGTATCTTGTCGAATTAATCTAAAAGACTGCACTGCATCAAAAGAAAGCAAGATCAAAGAGAGAGAGAAAAAAAAGGAAAACTAAAAACTCTAAATTTGGCAGCTTTTGATCACGCATACCACCAAAAAAAAATTATTTTTCACTGACAAAAAGCAGCTAAAGGTGATCTGTGCTCGTCAGAGACAAACATGGAGAAACTTGGGACATTTTCTAGAAGATTTTTGGGAGGTTTGCATGCCATTTTTCTTTTCTTTTTTTTTTTCTTAATCCGTAACGTCTGAAATAATTTGCAGCTCAAGTCAGTGAATGTGAGCAGGAACCGGCATCAGCCAAGCCTCCTGAGCATGAATAACTCGGCCGGTGTGAAAGGGGGGAAAGAAAGGAAGAATGGGAAAACCATAATTCTACCCCACAAACAAATGGAGGAGGATTAAACCATCCTGGTGCAGCGGGAAACCATCCCAGTGCCAGTGTTTGTTTAATGAGCTCCTAGGAAGTTGGGACAAAAGCAGAAAATCAATGCCATCCTTCCTCTAGCTAATAGAACTTCCTCCATTGTGGTGAAGCAGTAAGCGGCGCTGCCATTCAGGCACAGCTGGGGATGCCTCGGGGTCTGTGAAGGTTGGGTTGGGGGTGGAAAGGTGGAGGGCAGGCTTATGCTGTATTCTATTTAGCTTAAAATCAGAACTCACAGCTAGGAGTTACATCATAAAACAGACGTCCAAATCCAACATAGCTATTGTCAACGTTACCCATTCATAGCAGCGCAATTTATAATGATAATTTATCATTATGTCTGAGGGATCTACAAAAATGTTAGAACTGATTCAATTTGAGATAACAGGATGGAAGTTCTGATAAACAATTCTGTTAATTGTGAGGGGTATAGGTTAGTTAGCAATGCGAAGAGGGAAACTGATCCACTAGCATGAGCGTAACTGGATCGGCGTGAAGGCTGCGCACGGCATGATGGACGTTAAGGCAGTTCAAAGACACAATTTCCAGGTCTCAAAAAGAGAACATCTGGTCACCCTACTCCTAACAGCTGTTTTCCATTGTGGGCAGCCGTGTTGGATTTTGGTGGGGTCTCTGTGTTTCTTACTGTCCTCGGGTTCTATTTTTTCCCCATAATACATTAAATCTTTTGCAGACTACACTTTTGAAAAGTATTGTTGCCCTACTCAACAGTGAGTTAAATCCGACATAGATCGTTTTGCATTAAATGCTACAAACAGACCGTGCAGCACCTTCACAAACATTTTAATGTGCTCCATTAACAGACTTGACTCGATTATAATGCACAAGATGTGTCACTTTTCTAAGGTAAAACTTTCTCATCCAAATGAATTAAGCTGGTCCTGAAGAGGAGCATCTGTTGACACTGCTATTACAAGTACAGGCATATTCATTGTGGTCCAATAGAAACAACCTGTGAGTAGTGATAAAACCAACCCGAGGGTGAAAGGGAAGTGCGGTGCATCATTAATAAATAAACACGGCTCGCAGTTCCTGTCCTCGCGGAGAGACGCCTCAGCCGCCTCCCCCGAGGACTCGAGGCATCATCTACGCCGAGCAAACCAGCAGCAGGATAACAGAACTCGCTTTAAATATTTAAACCCCTTAAATGCATGAGGTACTTTCACGAGCGCACTCTCCGGTCCGCCTGGCAGTTTTAAAGTACTTCACTTCCCTCCCAGCTGTGACTTTGCTTTCTCTCCTGTGAGCCAGAGTAAGGACCATGTAAATAAAGCAGACATAATGACAAAAATAAAAGTAATGACAGGGAGGGGGAAAGGGCAATTTACCCTTGTCAGTGTCACTACATTTTTTTTTTTGCCCCCCTTTCTCGGCACTACTCGCCAACAGACACCCCGCTGTGCCGCACAGGGGTTGAAAGCAGTGGAAAGGATGACACAGGGAAAGCCGAGCGCCAATTAGGAGGGGTGCTGCACCGTGAGCCGGAGGAATAATGGCTCGGTGCTGACAGGCCTGGCACTCTGCTGAGATGCCCGATGAGGGAGAAGCACCATGGGGACAAACAAGCCACCGGAGGCGGACGGCGGCGGGGAGGGTTCACGGGGGGTCAATTCAGAGAGCCAGACAGAGCAAGTGAGAGATGGGAGAAGCAGGAGAGGAGGTTGACCGGTGAGGCACAGCAGTTCTGTTTAGGTACCTCATACTGTGTGAATTATTATTCTTATAAGACCCGACCTACAAGTAATTTTTGAGATCATTTAAAAGTTTTTAAAAATTCACTAATGAATGAATTTAATCACTCACTCAATGTTGAAATCCTTAGCAGGTTCACAGATGCCGGAGCCCATCCTGGGTTGTAGAGCGCAGGGCGGGACAGCTGCACCCAAGGCAATTTAATCAATGACAAACAAATAGTTTAAAAAATCTGAATGAAAAAAGTTGTTGGAAGTAATTCTATTATTTTAGATTCGTTTACTTAAATATGTACTAAAATATCTCACTCAATAATGCTTTAAATGCTTAAACTTGAAATGCTTAAACTTTTTAAGAAGTTATGAAACTGTGGCAAGTAGGGAGCTGGTGTTAATATAAATCAGAGGTGGTTGTCTAATCATGGAAAATTAATTTGTGAGCATGGGGGCCAAGCAGGTGTCACATTGCAATCAGACTCCCACTCTAAGGGCGCCCTTTTCTTGCCTCACTGACCACCTATGACAGATTTTACCTTGTTGGAACTGCCCATGTAGACTATTAAGCAAATCCTGAACTGATTTATCCCTCCCACTCTGCAGCAGCTCGTGCATGCCCTCAACCTCATTTTTTTGGGGTTGTCCAGGAATATAAAAATACTAGAAGAAAAATAAATGGATATGTGGGGTATTTTACTTCTGTGCTTCGGTTCTGTTTGACCTCGTAGACAGCAGATAAACTTAAATGTAATGGTGAGCTTCTCTACCTCATTCTATAATGATACAATATGCACTGAATGGTTGAAAAGCATGAAGATGATGTTGATCATTGTATATGTTATCGGACTCATAATCGAAGGATTCAAATCATGAAACGCTAAGGTGCCGCTGAGACAACCCTTGAGCAAGGTATCGTCCCACAAACTGCTCAAACCGCCTTTCATTTCTGCCCACTGCTCACTAAGGGTTAAGGATGTTTGGTTAAATGCCTCTGCAAGATGGGACGTTGCAGGAACATGACGTTTCTGCGCTTTTGTTTTGCATGGAAATTCAACACCTCCGTTTTCCATATCTTTGTCAAATGGCAAGAGGTGTGAAATGCCTGCCACAGGTTCTTGTGATACCCCCCCTGCCTTTGTCTGCCCCAGATGGGAGAACACGGGGGCAGGACAAGACAGAAACCAAAATTTCCCTCAGCTTCCGATAGAAAAGAAAATGAAAGTCCCCGACCCCAAGTGAACAATCCTTTATACATTTGGCCCACAGGAAGTTGTCACCGACCAATCAGAATGTGTTGCTTCTGCAACATTAAACGTTGTTCAGTGATGTTTTTAAACCCCTGCCTCATGACCTCCTTCCTTGCCATATCTGGCCAGCATGACAGAACCACCCGACCTGCTTGGGGTGCAGCCGACACAGAGATCCAAGGAGGAAGGATGCTGCCAGACCCCTTGTCCCTGGCCAGTGTTGGCTTCATATTTAGCAGGGTCCCGATGCCTTCCCCATGGTCCCAGGCCAGAGACTGACCTGCCCTGTTTGTGTCTCATCACTGTTGGGTCCTTGTTGTTTTCCCCTGTCTTGTGATGTTGTGCGTTGCCATGTCATGAGCAACGCACTATGCCAAAATCATCCCCCTCTCTTGTTCTATTTGATCAATAAATGCATTGAGTAATGTCTATTGAGTAAGTATGCAGAGACCGGATTTTTCTTTAATTTTAATCAGTAAGCGGCATAGCAGGTGACAGCAGGGCCAACCCTTGGCATAGGCAATATAGGCAAATGAAGGCAATGAAGCCAAACGGAAAAAGGTGTTTCTTAAAACTAGTTCATATTAATGTGTCTAAATATGAAAAGGACAAGACCATATGAATTTAGCTGCTTAGCAAAGCCTATTAAGTAGAAGTAGTAATAATGATACATACATTTCCTATGAGGGCAACTTTTGGTCAGGTGCTGTTGAAATACATTTAACAAACGTACTTACTAAACGCTACACATGGTAATATTATGCAAGATGTCGGTCAAGAAACTCTGACGTCGGTTCTTTTAGGAGCTTAACATTTTACTGAGACACTTTGGCAATTTGACTTGATTTAAATGCATGTAAACGTGTACCCCATGTCACACCATGCCTTTATTAGAGGTCAGATTCAGTGCAGAGGCTCCGAGTGAAGAAGAATTGGAGGGGTTTTCATGAAGCAGGGCTTGAGCGATAAACAGAAAACTGTGTTCTCGAATTCATTACACACCCCTGGAAGCTTTTAGCACATTTACGGCGCCCCTCACGCACAACCCACTCCCTCAGCATCTTTGCTTTGTGCAGCCTCAGCGACACGTTCGGAGCTCAAGGTGAAGGTCAAACCCTCATATCCAGCCGCAGTATGCCCCAGTTCGAGAGAAACGCCGGGCTGAAGAAGGGAGGCAGACCAACAGACGGCCGTGCTCTGCAATTAGCAGCGGTGAGAGAATGTATGTTGCGGTGAATGGAGGGTTGCAGCGCGCGTGTGCGTCTGAGCGAAGCTGATCTCTGGTGCTCCTCGTGAATATTTCAACAGGACTCCGGTCCCCAGCCGCCACAGGTCGGCCGCGACACCATGCAGTTTAAACTGCTATTAAAGCAGCAGACGGGGGGAGAGACACGGGTCAGGTTCAAATGGGCTTTTCACTCTCTTCCCTCCTATGCCGGGCCTTTTGTAAGATCGCTGTCTTTCTTTCCTTCCACTCAAAGACACCCCATCTCCGTGTCACAATGCCCGCCTCGTTCGCTTTCAGCAGGGATGCCACCCACACACTGCCATAATACCAAGGACACCCTAACAAATGCTACAGTAATAAATCATGTGTGTATTGTAGACACACACATTACATTTCACATGGTCCTGTGTACCATCACTCCGTGAAGGATGAGGGAACGGTCCTGACTCAACACAAAGGAGAGTGGGGTACAGATCTTAAAATAAAAAAAGGGGGAGGAAACCTATACCTTCTCTCTCCTCCTCAGCCACAGCAAACAGCCAACAACATCAAAGGTGGCGAGCTTTGATCAGTTCTTCAAAGGCGATCAGCGCGGCAATCGACTGGGGAATTTTCTGCCTTGGGTAGCACGAAGCCACAGATAAAGAAATGGGTCACTAATTGTTAGTGATTGAATGGAGCAGGAGAAAACACGTCAGCACTAAAGAGGTGCGAAGTAGAGAAAACTTCAGCAGAAAGCAGTAGAAAGCATGTTCCTCGCCGCTACACTTTTCCCTAGTCGCTTCCAGAAACAAGACCCCCTTGTGCAAAGCACCAGTTACTTTCGCACTCAGTCCTTCACTACATCACTCAGGGCAAGATCCATGTTAAGGAAATAAAAAGTGTACGTCTAACATGGGGCGAGATTGTTGGAAACAGTCATTGCAAATGTGATAATGCAACACTAAAATGAAGGGATTATGTTACAATAAAATTATGAGATTGTCCTGCATCACATTGTGACGCAATGACCAATCCTGTTCCCAGGATTTCACGATCAAAATTACTTGCGTGTTTTCTCAAAGGTTGTAATAAATGTTGAAATTTAATGGTAAACCCCATTCGAGATCTATTTAGGCCTAGTTAGACATTAAATGATGGAGAGAAGCCAAGACCATCTTGGATTACATGACACTCCGGGTTCTGTTTTACAAAGGGCTGGCTCTTTGCATCTTGGGTCACCCCTGGCAACAAGGACATCAAATTCAAATTCAAATTTTATTTGTCACATACACAGTCATACACGGTATGATGTGCAGTGAAATGCTTTCTGCAACTGCTACAGACCACAGTATTGCAAATGTTGCAAGTAAACAGTGAACCAATATTCAAATATTGCAAACATAACCAAGTATTACACTTTTACGTCTTTAACATAAAATATGTGTAACTGGTAGGGTGAAGGTGTGCAAATGAGTTACAGTTTTGACCCCCATTTCCACTGATCCTCAAACCTCATTGCCCAATGGGAAACCCACTGTCACCAGTTCTGCCCGCCACCTCAACATGGTACAGACCCAGGAGAACAACCAGACTCAAACCCTATCAATCCTCTGACCTGGCCAAGGCCTTTGGCACCCAGAAGGCCAGCAAAGTCCCACTCTACCATCCTGGTTACATTGACCTCCTGATAGGTAAGGTGCCTCTGTGTGGTTGCCTGTTGTCGTTTTCCCTGGCCGAGACCAAGGCCATGGAGACCTTGAGGCTGAGGCCCTGCGCAGTGGCACCATACCTGAGGTTGCCACTTTTTTTTTTTTTTTTTTTTTTTGCGTCCAAGAAAAACTGGGGTCTGAGGCTGGGCATCAACTACTTTAGATAAGATATTTCTATTTTAGTGTCTTACATAATGTGTTCTGTAGCTTAATGTATTTTCAAAATATGCATATTGATTGCTGACTGATGACCTCATTGGTGGCACATCGCCATGAATTGGATGCATCTGACGTGTGCATCGTCACAGCCTTGAAATCATCATATCGTCATCACACTGGGGAAAACATCAGATTGGGGTGGCAGTAGCCTCGTGGGTAACACACTCGCCTATGAACCAAAAGACCCAGGTTCAAACCCCACTTACTACCATTGTGTCCCTGAGCAAGACACTTAATGCTCACAAGTTGGTCCAGGGGGGGACTGTCCCTGTAACTACTGATTGTAAATCGCTCTGGATAAGGGCTGTAAATGTAAATGTAGGCAAAGGTTTGCAGGCAGTTATAATGAACAAAGCCCTGCCCCCTTTACACCCCCACCTAATATGAATTTAAAAAAAAAAAAGACAACCTGTCAGGGTCTGTAGAACAGATGCACCCTCAACATAAACGCCAGTATCAAGAAAAGACGTGTCCTCTGCAAGTGTGAGTTCTAAAGGAGACAGATTTACATATAATGTGTCCACAGCCCACAGCCGCACCTTTGCCGCTGGTGAAATACGAGCGGCATGTCACTGAAGGCAGCAGCGCCGACATGCGCGAGGATTAAACGAACGGCCGCGCGGGAGGGCAAATGGGAGAGACGGGAGAGAAAGAAAGTGTCGTCTGAATGTGATTCACCCAGGGAAATATCTCTAAGGAGAAATTAATGATCTCGGGAATGTATAACACCAGTTTCTCAGGTCCGGGGAAAGGGGAGCTGAGAGGGCTCTTTTTTTTTTTTTTTTTTTTAAACCGCTCCCAAGAAAATTAATTTCATCCAGAGTTCTCTTTTCATTTTTCCTTTTTTTATTTCTTTGTACTTAGCGTGATATTAAATGGTCGTGGGGACCCCCGCAGCGATCCGACACACCGCCATTTGTTAAAGTATCGATATTTCACAGCCTGGCCTGCCACGGTTCATGGGGCATTGCAGAGAAAAGGGCCAAAATCAGAGAACAAGAGAGGGGGATTAGATAAAAAAGAACGGAGCGATTCAGAATTTAGGGCCTGTTGTGCTACCTGCGGGCCTGGCACACGCCACCGGCCTCTGGGGTCCAGGAACAGGCTAACAGGCCATAATCAGACCACTGTTCTCTGTCGGCACCAAATTTTCCTCATTATTTCCCATATGCAGGCACTCACCTTCAGCAAGTGCAGCTGCCACGTCGGAGCAAACTTTCACGATTCAAACTTTACGTTTGCCTTACATTTAAAAGAGCAACACGTTTATGAAGTCCTACAGATATCAGAATTCGAGGAGCCATTACACCAGGCAATCGCACAGAGCGGTGTTTTGCTTTAAATCATGATAAATCATGGGGCAGTGGTGGCCTAGCGGTTAAGGAAATGGCCCCGTAATCAGAAGGTTGCCACTGAGGTGCCACTGAGCAAAGCACCGTCCCCACACACTGCTCCCCGGGCGCCTGTCATGGCTGTCCACTGTTCACTCAGGGTGATGGGTTAAATGCAGAGGACAAATTTCACTGTGTGCACCATGTGCTGTGCTGCTGTGTATCACATGTGAAAATCACTACACTTTGTATATTACCATATATAGTAGATCGAATGTTGAAGAAAACACCCAGTGACTCTTTTTAACAAAAATCTATTGTGTTGAGAGATAAAAATGTACCCATGAACACAGTGCTGCTGGCAGAACAGCCAGTGACGAGTGTTTACACAGCGCTGCTGTTCACCACGACCAACCTCTGCGTCCCTCAGGCTAGACGGGCCCTCGGAAAAAGAGAGGGACTAGATACGAGACTTATTGCGTGCCTGTAGACTCCTTCATTGGATTCCACGGCGTAATTGACAGCCTCTATCCATTCCTGAGCTGATAAGTGTGTTGTGCGCCGGGTGCGGGTCAGCACAATCCAATCAGGTGACAGGTTCAATGCAGAGCTCCCAGCAGGAACTACATGTAATACAGAGGAGCTTAAGGCAGCAACGCAATCTCACAAAAGCATCACCGCCTCCGGTTTTTCCCGTGGATTTCTGTTTTATTGCTCTTCAGTCACAAGGTCCTTTAAATGTTATTGTACGTTTTTTTCCCTTTTTTTTTATCACAATTACTATAAAGTAATATTTTATGATAGAATTATTATTTTTAAATAGGTAATTTTTGATTATCAAAAGCAGGTTATTTTATGATTGCATATGATTGTATTTTATTTGCTATTTATCGTTAATGTAAATGCAGCATACATGCAAAGTCTGTTTTGAAACCTGTTCTTCTGTAGACTTGCATATGGGGTCACATGGCACAATATGAGTAAAATGAAGATTTTGCCTTGCCTTTTAACAAAGGTGCTCAACTCATGGTTCAGATAGACTTCAATGCAATTACAATCCAATTAGATTTGCAAAACCAAGCACAAAAATACCTAAAAACTGTCATTACTACTGCTGATTAAAACAATTATCCTTGAATGACCCCAGAAGCAAATTCAAACACTTGACCACCCAAAAAGCTCCAACTTCAAAGCTCCATGAGTTTGAACATCGATCACTGTCTGCACCAGCAGGGCTGACGGAGGATCTTTGGTTGCAGGAACTGGCTGCTGTTCCTGTTTGGCTGCAGCACTGTGTTAGGCTGCATTTTAATGATGCAAATAATCAAAGTGTGATGCCAACTCCAATTAATCTGCGCTTTCAGTGTCAAGTTGTGCTCGGGTGATTTCAGTAAACTCATCAAGAATATGAAGGCCGCAAAGAATGTTATTCTTCTACTGCGGAGAATGGAAAAAAAGATCACACAGCAGGCCACATTTCTTCTAAATTCCAGAATGCCCATTACATAATCATACGGGTGGCTTTTTAATTACCTCAAAATGGGGCAAGATTGGCCAAGCTGCCCAAAACACAAGCCCAGGACAAGCTGAGCCATTTGAATGAAACTTCTGACAGTCTGTTTAGATCCTTCTCAATGTCTGAAGTCCACTAACTGGTGACCACGGGTTTAAACGAATTTGTCAGCCCAGCCAAAGCCAATGTGCTTTTATGTCCCATGCTGTTATCTTCAGGTGTTTTGGGGGCACAGATTTATCACTTTATCACTGCCTTTTTAATAAGCCTTAATAAGGTCTTAATAAGGTTTTCCGCCTGTTTCCTTTCCTATTTATTACCATAGATCAGGTTTTATTTCACTTTAGCTACAGCCCTTTTATTGAAAACATTTTTCATGGTGCCACACAGAATAAAATACAAGTGTAAAACACATATTAACCTACTTCTATATTTTACTGAATTGCCAAAGAAGGTGTTGCCCACTGAGCAAAGCAGCAGGAACTTTTGTGCTGCCTGGTTTTCGTGGGTCGGTGTAAACAGCGAAACCCTGGGGCTTTTAAACACCCTGAAATGCATTTGTCTAGCGCATTTCATCTCTATCACCCCCCCCCCCACACACACACACACACACACACACACCACCACAACCACCACTACCACCACCCCTACCCCCATTTCTTCTCTGTCTGCCCTCATCTGTAACATCAGTCAAAAAGTTTTCTTCCTCCAACAACTGTTTTTAGATCTTTTCTCAAAAGGCTCTGCACTAGGAAATGGAATATGGCCCTAATTAAACTGTTGTTCTATAGGGAATAATATGCTGATAAATATTATAGTTATGCAGAGACATATTTTGGGGATAAATTCATAAATGTCATTTAACTGAAAACTGAAATCTTGACAATGTTACAAATAACCCTACATAATGGATTGATTCTAAATATAGGCTGGTGTGAAGGTGTGCAC
Organism: Denticeps clupeoides; assembly: GCF_900700375.1. NCBI lineage: Eukaryota > Metazoa > Chordata > Actinopteri > Clupeiformes > Denticipitidae > Denticeps > Denticeps clupeoides. Next base: position 10,213,008 of record NC_041724.1, read on the forward strand.
AATTTTTACAAAGGCAATGGTCATGAGACCCCAAACAGCACAGAAGTACATCTCACACTAGAAAGATCACATGCTTTGCAGAGATGATTGTATGATGAAGGACAGATAAACATACCAGAAACATTGCATTACAAAATACAATTTTAAAGGTATTGGCTATGTTTCAGATACAACATACATTATATATATTATATAAAAAAAAAAACACATTTTTAACTTTTTAGTATGATGGTGTAATATTGGTTTGTGCAATTGGTTATAAGACATGTATTGATTTGCATTTATAATAACCTGTCACTGAGTGTGTTTCTAGATCAACAATTCTATTTTCAGCTTTTATAAAAAATTAATTAATAAAACTTTATATTTTTTACTGTATCTAGTTGTTTACTGTTTCCTAGTCTTTCATTGTGGTTAATGGTGTTGCATTGTTATCTCTATGTGAAAATCTAAACAATAAGGCCTAAAATGTTCCAGACTGTGCAAGAGTGGCTAAGTAACGGGTTGTCTTTATGAAATTCTATTTTATTTCACTATCCTCCCCATCTGCGCCCTCCTCGATTTCTCCATGTCTTTTTCTCCCTTAGTGTTCTATTACTTTTTGGTGGAAAAAAATGAAGTGAATAAAAAGAAATGGATCGATACCAGAGCCAACAGAGCACACTCTGATGAGCAGTGGAAGGTTCCAGCAGTTACATTACAATTTTCTCTGCAGCCTTATCTAAGAAAAAAGAATTAACAGAGGAAACGAAAGGAAACAGAATGTTCCCGTGGAGCATTGCTTTAACAATAAACAAATGGTGCATTAAAGCATGTGTTAAATAAGTGAAAAAGCTAAATACTAACTTATTTGTGGGTCACACTAGATCAGTACAAAGTAGTCATGAGTGAACACCTAAATCACTTTTAAACTTGAATGTTACACACCAGTAATGAAGAGGGATGTAAAGATGAAGTGAAGTGATTGTCACACACAGTGCACACAGTGAAATTTGTCCTCTGAATTTAGCCCATCACCCTGAGTGAGCAGTGGGCAGCCATGACAGGTGACCGGGGAGCAGTGTGTGGGGATGGTGCTTTGCTCAGTGGCACCTTGGCGGATCAGGATTTGAACTGGCAACCTTCTGATTACGGGGCCGCTTCCTTTAACGCTAGGCCACCACTGCCCCAAAAAAAAAGAAATGTCTGCCAGGCTGACGATGTCCCCATCCAAGAGTGAAAGTGAAGTGATTGTCATTGTGATACACAGCACAGCACATAGTGCACACAATGAAATGTGTCCTATGCATTTAACCCATGGCCCTTAGTGAGCAGCCAGCAGCCATGAAAGGTGGTGTACTGTATCTGTGGTGTACTGAAGTATAATTACATGCATTTAATACGTTTCAAAGGCTTTTATTGACAGTTTATGCAAAGAGTCAATATTTGCAGCGTGTGCCTTTTTTTTTTCAAGACCTCTGCAATTCACCCTGACAAGCTGTCAATCAACTTCTGGGCCAAATCCTGACTGATGGGGAACCATTCCTTCATAATCAGTGCTTGGAGTTTGTGAGAATTTGAGTTTTTTTTTGGACCACCCTCCTCTTGAGGATTGACCACAAATTCGCAATTGGATTAAGGTCTGGGGAGTTTACTGGCCATGGACCCAAAATTTGCATGTTTTGTTCCCTCAGCCACTTAGTTCTCACTTTGGCCTTATGACACGGTGCTCCATCGTGTCATAAGGCCATAAGGATGTTTTGGTACCATTCTTTATTCATGGGTGTGTTCTTAGGCAAGATTGTGAGTGAACAAACTCCCTTGGATGAGAAGCAGCCCCACTATTGAATGTTCTCAGGATGCTTTACTGTTGGCACGAGACAGGACTGGTGGTAGCGCCCACCTTTATTTCTCCGGACAATCATTTTCCGAAAAGGGTGCTTTCATGACAAGTTGAAATTGCTGGTACAACGGCAACACTCCTTCATATTTGTGTGTGTTTTTACTCCTTGACAGTAGACAGTGCAACAAATGCAAGGTGACGCACGCACGTACGCACCAACACAGTATGCACAGAAAAGATCCACTTCAGAGTCAAGGGCTCCACTTCACAAGGACTCTCAGGGTGCCTCTCAAGGGTCCTTATCTACACCAGTTCAAAGCCCCAGCACCTCCAGAAATTTCCACACACTTGAGCCTGGGTCTCGGTCGCCCCAGGCTCCATTCCTCAAGCCTTATCAGAGCCAAAGCTTAACAAGTGACTGCAACGCAAGCCACATAACGTGGCCTAGAAAAAGTTAAACGGACGAGTGGCTAATTAAGTGTTTAACAGTCATGGCAGTGTGTTGGCCATGCTGTGGCTTTATGATTAACAAATGCTCAGTACAGATAGGAGAATGCAACTGTGCTTCCATGGCATTCTGGGAGAAAATAGTTCTGACATGGGAGCATATAAGCATGAGAGAGAACCCAACACAGTCTAACATCTGCAGGTATCAGCCTTCATGACAGAGCCCTTTTTTTGATAATAGGAAAGCTTGTCGACAAGCCTGTTAACAAAACTGAAGATCGGAGGTTAAACATCTTAATCAGATCTTATTTCAACATAAATAAGGAAAAATGAGAACACATTCTTGTTTTCTTACAGAACATTGAAATGGTGAGGAGCTGCCAAATTGCATTTGGAAGAAACAATTAGGGAATGCAAATTGGTGTGCAGATAACCATAACAACTGTGCATTTTGTGATAAAAGCCAACAATTTGGTACCCTTAAAGCCAAAGGCATTTAGAAGATTTTGGATAATGAGCAGCCATGAATTTTAAATATGTTGCCCATGGCAGGCATTTTTCTGATCAACTGTGGATATAATGTGATTTGAAGACATAAGTTGTTGAATTTATAAATTGTTGCATTTGGATAATTAGTGCATTTTTTCAAGATGCGGTCATGATTGCTAATTGTTATTACAATAAAGTTGCAGACTAGACTAGTCTTGAAAGCTTTAGAATTGCTTCGAGGCAAAGACATATTGAAAACTGATGACATTATATCCATATTTTTATATGTCTTTTGTTTTAAATTTATACCACAGTTGTTATATTACTCTATTTCAATTTAGTACAGTAGCAACAAGTTTTCAGTAAATTTAGACTTGCTTGAGCTTAGTTATATCAGAGGCATCCAAGTGCTGCCTGGCCAGAATAAAAACCATTTACATTTTTTACGCCATTTGTCAGATGCCCTCATCCAGAGTGACTTGCAATCATTGTAACCGGGACAGTCCTTCTGAAGCGACTCAGGGTTAAGTGTCTTGCTCAGGGACACAATGGTAGTAAGTGGGGTTTGAACCTGTGACTCTGTGGTCTTCTTGTTCATAGGCGAGTGTGTTACCCGGCACTGCCATCTTACATCATGAAGGATGAATCCCACAGCAACCGCAGGCCGTCCTCCCAGAGTAGCAGGCTCCGGGTCAGCTTAATCTGTGCAATGTGCACCGCACCAGCGTAGGCATAGGCTGAACTACGTACACCACAAACACCGTTATTGTACGACTAATGTTGTTTATACCAAATGCATTTATGCTGTTCATACTATGTTCATTTACATTCTGATGCTGTAGGATGTTGGTCATGTTGAGCTTAATTGTGACATAGATGTTAGACAGGACATAGTAAAATGAAACAACGTTTCTCCAGAATCAGGTGCTACGTCTAATATTTAAAGTTTCATACGAACATAAAGTATGACATCGATAAACTATGAGAAAAAAGCCCCACAAAAGGCCATATTCAGACAGAAAAGCTACCAAACGGCTTATTTTTTTCGACCATTGAAATATCATGCACTGTCCCTTTATGTCACTTTAAGTAAAACCGTTTTGTTCTATCAATATTTAAATGGCGTATTTGTAAGGGGTGACCTGTTGTCTGACAGCGGCGGCCGATAGGAGGTATGGAGAGGCGCTGATTTCTCCCCCTCCCCTCTCCATCCTGCAGCAGCGGTGACATTTGCAGGAGACGGGCTTTTGACTAATGAATGGTGCTGACAGCGTGCCGCAGATGCCACTGCTGAGTGCAACACATTCGTCCGACTCAGGTCTGGCGAGGGAGCTGCCAGATATAGAGAAATGACCGGCGGTCATCCCCAAGGTGCCCTCGTAAGTGAAAAAATTACAGCGGGGGACAAGGGTGGCACAGAATGGCCTCGGAGAATAAGAGGATTTCGGATATTGGTTTCCGCTGACGTCGGAGTATTAAAAAAAAAAAGTCCCAGATGCAAGGGTGAAAGAATAAATGGAGTGGTGAGATGGTGTGAGCGTGTGTGTGTCTCACAGAAGGTGGAACGGAATGGCAGGTAGTGTGTATTTCTGTGCATTTGCACTAGTGTGCGCATGCACAAGGTGCGTTTGCGCGAAGGTACGGTGTAAAGAGAAGAAAGATGAAGTGAAGAGGAGTGAGGGAGAGAGACAGAACAACATTTCAGAACTGGGGGAGTTCAAAGTGAGCGGGAGCGTATTTCTTCATGTAAAATGTCTGTGTGAGGTGTGAATGTGAGAAGATTTTGCCAAAAAGCGGCGGTTTCCCCAAGGTCTAAATAATAATTACACGAATAAAACATATGATTGCACGCTGGTCAGGTGGGCTGTCAGTTCACCAGAAACTGGATATGTGCAACATTTCAATGAGTTTTAAATAGATGAAAGAATGTTCGAAAAGGCACCCTTGAGTCTCTCTGAACTGTGCTGCGAGTACCAGTCCACACAGAGGCGAGCAGGCTTATTTTACTTCCTTCCTTCAATCGCCCTATAAAGCACACTCTTACACACATTGATCTATTGAAAGCTTATTGAACGACGGATACAGTCGTTGGCTTTGAGACTAGTCAAATTCACTGCCGCTACAGTATCCAGACTGAAGTTGGCTTTTTGTGCGTGATATGTGTTGGCTCGGGTCTTTAAAATAAAACCTGTAGCTTACAGACACATTCCACCCTATAGGACCACATGTTTACTTCACAGATATAGAAGGTGGGACTGAAATGAAGGTATGTCCACACTTTTAGTTGTGGTATTTGTTTCTTGATGGTCTTAACTTATATGACTACAGCATTTTGGCTCACTTTGGGTTGTGTTAAAAGCGAAAATGAACCATGTCACGGTTTCACCCTCTCATGAACTCGTCTGAACTCGTCTCGCACCGAGACTTGCAGTCTGCTGGTTAACCGCGGTTGCGGCGCGTTCAAACGAAATGAAGCCGGCCTGTCAACCTGGCATGGGACCGAGACGCCATCCCTCAAATCCAGCGTGGTATCGCATTCGGGGGCCCAAGCTCCTCCGCGGCCGCGCCGGGATCGGGGCTCCTTCGCAGCCAGCGCCGGGACAAGCGGCGGAAGCGGCAGCGGTGCCAGCAGTTGTGGCTTGGCCGAGCAGACAGGAGCTGCCAGGCAGGAGAGCGCAGATGTCGGTACTGTATCGGGGAACAGTAATTGCCGGAGATATGATCTCCGTCTGCGGCACCTGTGCGCTTGGCAGCTCTTTTCAAGGTTCTTTTTTTTTTTTTTTCGTTTACCGAAACCCCCCCCACCACCACCACCACCCCCCCCTTTCAAACCCTCGAGGGAAGAACGAGCCACCGGTGCTGTTAATTGGCTCATTTGTTCGCCAATGTATTACCGAGCGTACAAAAGACAGAGAGAGGCGCGGCGGCGGCGCCATTGTTCCTCCGCCGTCGCCGCGACGATGCATGAATGCGCCTGTAAGCAGCACAGCGAAACAAAGAGCGCACGCAGGCCCTGGCAGCGCCGGCTCTCCTGCTTGGCACGCTGGCTGCACGGGCATTCAGTCAGGCAGCCAGCTGTTGACGGGCCGCCGGGGTGTCAGCGGGGGCCAAAGCGCCGGGGCGGGGGGGACCACGTGCAGGTGCTTCAAGAAGGAGTGGCGTCCCTGCCGAATCCGGTATCGTCCGGCGAGGACGATGCGAGGCGGGGAGGCGGGGCCTGGTTCCCAGGCTTATCGTCTCATATCAGCCGAGCCGGGCGAGATTGGATTGTTGGGGGGCTCGGGGGAGGGGAAGGGGGCTTAATTCCCACGCCGCAGACGGGCCGAGATTATCTCCCGTGATTCTCGCTGCGCCGTCAAGTGCAGATAAACAAATAAAAAGTGACAGAAGGAGAATTCTGACTGACGGCAATGACGCCATCATTTCTCGGGGGCAGACTCATGTCTTAAGAGTCGCAGTGGGGCGGACGGAGAGAGAAATTCAAAAAAACTGCGGGCACGTTGGCCGCTCTGCAAATTGATCGTTTGACCGGCGATGTAATTAAAACCGCGTGCAATCTCACATGCGACCATCTAGAGAAAACAACTGCGCGGATACATATCGATTTTTCCAGTAAATCGTCTATACTTAGCAAATACAGAAATCATTCCGAACACAGCAAAGCTACAATATCAGCTTCCCACGGTGCAAACAGAAGGCAATATGAGACACAATGGGGCGCACAAAAAAACAACTACGCTACGCAGTTACGGGGACGAAAGCTTTGCAGTTCATTCCGTTTCAGCGTCTCCCTCTTCCTGCTCTCGCATTTCATGGATGTGAGCACAACGACAAATGGAACAAAAAAAAAACCTGACACAACACGCTGATTGGACGGAGCCGAGTCGTTCTGAACAGCACCTTCTGAATCACGGTGCTTCTTAGCGCCTCTGAAACGTCTTCGTCCTGGTGGCCCGTTTGGAGCCAGAGCGTGAGCAACGTGAGGTTTATTCGTAGACCCACCCTACAGTGCCGCTACTAGTTTTGTGGCAGTAAATTGTCAGAATGCACTTGATATGAACCAGAAGACCACAAAGTCACAGGTTCAAACCCCACTCGCTACCATTGTGTAGACGATTGTGCAAGACATTGAACCCTGACTGTCTCCATGAGGACCGTCCCTTTAAGTACTCATTGTAAGCCACTCTGGATAAGGGCGTGTTACAAATGTAAATATGCAGCAATGAGTAGCACCGGAGGCGTATAAGGTGTGTCTCTCCAGACTTTATCCTCTGTCTAGCTAAATGAAGGCCATCAGAACCCAATTAAAAAGGTTCTCCAACGGCAGACACCTTTACCCCCAGCGGCAGGTGTAAAGGGGTTCACACCTTTGGAAATGAGATTAAAGTTTCACATGTATGCGTAATCGGGTTTGAACCTGAACTGTGTTTGAGCTGTGTAAAGGAGGCCATGTTCTCTCGCTCTCTCTCTCTCTCTCTCTCTCTCTCTCTCTCAATCACAGCCTCTCCCACTCTGGCAGACCCCCTGGGGAGAGAATCTGTGGTAAACAGGTGCTCCACTCTCTTCCCTCCTCATTAGCGTCTCTCAGTGCCACTTCCTCTGTAGGGCCAGATTAGCTCCACACTCCGACTGCCCCCGACGGGCCGACATGCCAGCGTCAGCAGGCGCGGGTGGCCGCGGCGTCACCCGCAATCTGCTCCAGTCTGCCCTGTTACAGAGCGCGGACCAATCACGCTCTCCGACCTGCAATTCCTCTATGGAGGAACATTGATGATTATGATGTTTTTTTTCCCCACACTTTTACCACCACTATTGCGCCTGATGTTGGGTGAAATGCCCAAGATGGCTGTGAAGCTCAGTGGCAACCCTCAGTCTTCATCCCACGGGGACTGCGCAGTTGTCCTGCGATTGCCACTGAATTTATTAATGGTGTGGGTGACAGAGACACACACTCACACATACACACACACAGAGAGTTGTAGTCATATCTTTGCGAAGGCACACAACATGTACCGTGGTTTCCAATATGTCGTGTGTAAATATGTTGAAAGCTATGAAGGTTATTTTTTACATGGTTCAACTTTTGCATGCACACATTCATTATTTTCTGTGAAGACTGCCACAATCAAAGGCATATCTTTCTAATTTGCATCAGGGGGGGAATCATTATTAGAAATTTGTACATTCCTTTTTGTTATCTGTACATATTAAACCTAAGCCATGATCCTGTGGACTTGTGAAGGTGTGGTATATGGTATATTGTGCAAAGATGTTATGAGGAGGGCCTCCACCTCACCTCTGATGTCTTATTTGGTGTGGCACATTGTCCTTCTGAAAGGAGGAACCATGAAGGCCTGTTCTTGGTAAGCACGTAGTAAGTGTCATACTTGTGAACGTAGTTTCCAAGAAGAATTTGGTCCAAAGTACCACAATGGCTCTGCTAGCTTGTCTTTCTTCGCACAAGGAGTTAAATAACCAAAAATGGCCCTTTGAGGCAGATGCTGTCTGCCGTTGTTAAAGCATTCATTGAAGCACAAAATGGGTTTTCTACGACTCCTGCGATTCACCATTTGCACCAATGTTAAGGTAAAGTTAAAATAAAACTCATTTTTGTGGCAACAACCTGAATTCTTCTGTTCTGACGGATAATCATTTTATGAACGATAGAATGATTATAGAATTGGTGACAGCTTGTCAAAAAGCTATCATGTTTCTGTACTGCTCTGCTCTGCATACTCACACTGGCATGAGAGTGAAATGTCAACAATCTGGACTCTCTGGTGGGCGAATCTCGGGGAAAATGTCAAGAGATGCAATGAGGCAGCTTAGCGGCAGCTTTCGAAAAAGGCGATGAGATGGTGCTCGGGACGAAAGCAGAGGCAGGGCAGGTTGCGGCCACCATCACAACAGAACAAATCAGCTGTCAGGTGCACGTTTAACCACCACTTACCAGCAGAGGGATTGCGGGAGAGAAAGCGCGTCAGCCCTGCTTAACTGGGGTTACCGTGAGATGGAGGAGGCCTGGCAACATGTTCTGATATTAAATGCAAAATCCCCGCGCCCAGCCTCATCACTCCTCATCTCCCTCGGTGCTCAGATGGATGCTCATGATGGGCCTGAATGGCCTTGGGCTGGTGTGGTGATGAGTTATCCCACTCAGAGACCACCGTAATGGAGACAGGGAACTCGGACATCTGTTTCGAAGACAGACTGTGTATGTGCATTGGCTTTATGAGCTATGGCCAGTGCCCAACAAGGCAATTACAGAGAGTTAGGAGAGGAAAGGACAAAATTGTGTGTGTGTGTAAGTGCACATGTGTGTGAAGGAGATAGAGGGAAGAGAAGCGTGAGTTGGTGAAGTGATATTGTCCATGCCCCCCACAGCTGTTAGGTATTAGCATCCAGAATAGTAGGCCAAGACACAGCTTGGCTTCAAGACCAAGAAGAGATTGAGCTCAGACAATAAATAATGAACTTTTATGTTCATGTCATAAATAAAAATGCTTTTATTAAATGAAATACATCTTTTATGATGTGCTGGTCTTCCTCCTCCCGTCCCGTTTTTAAAGTTTAATAGCATACATAGCTCCAGCAGAGCTACACTACATTAAAACAATTTGCCCTTTTACATTGTGAGTGTATTTGGTCTTGGTCTTAACTTGTACAAAACTGAAGTTGTCACAGAGCCTAGTGCCCCTACTGGCTGGTTGCAATACTGTTTCCTCTCAGCGGCAAACATTTCAGTGGCTAAATAACCACTCAAAAACGATTTACTATATTTTAATAAGTTATGTGTGCCAAATCCTTCTAAATCCAGGGAGAGTGATGAAGGTTACGCAGGAACTGTGGCACCGGTGTCCAGTAACCTTTCTCAGACCGTCCTGCAGCAGTCAGCCTGCTTATCTCAGCCAGCATTACTGAGCAGATAACGTGGGTTTCCATATCCCATATTTGCTGAAATTCCCCCCTGAGGGGCCCCACTTGCAGCCCTGCCAGTCCCTGCAGTTGCAGAACCAGAGCCAGCCGTGATGTGTTGTGTGTTGTTAATTTGATTGTGATAAAAAATATATATATAACAGTAATAGACTTTCGAAAATAAACCCCAATCCTCACACAGAAGCCTAATACTCTGCAGTTCATCTCAGCACCCAGGGAGGCAGGGGGACGTAAAGAGCCTCAGTGGGGATGTCTGCTTTGATTATTCCCCTGTCAGCTGACTGAGAGATGGAAGCAACATGAAACATGGAGCAGAGCAGGAGCAGTGATCCAAGGTAACCTAGTTAGGGGGGAAGAGTCCAAAGGCGCTGGGTGAGAGTGACGCTGACAGGACGCCACTTTGTGAGCTTGGTACGTTTCTGTTCGTCTCAGCCTCGATTCTGACAGACGGTGGCAGATTCAGCTCTTGGGGTGGGGGCACTGACAGAGATAAAGTTAAAGAGGCTTGAAGACAAACAGAGTTGGGTAGGTGAGGCTTTAATTCCTTGTGTTGATTTGTCTGTCATCTATTTGTGTTGCTTCTGTCTGGGCAGTTTCTTTTTTATCTTTTTGATTTTTTTGAGACCTGGAAAAAGTTCCTTTCCTCACTTTGACCACATTCGGGCTGCCTCATCTAGTGGTGCTTTAAAGATTTTCTGCACCAGTAACAGTACACAGCAATAATCATTGAGGGATTGATTATTGGTGCATCAAAAAAGTACCCATCCCAAGTCTAATAACTGCACACTGATATCATTTTGAAAAGTGAAGTGATTGTCATACACAGCACTGCACACCCTTGGTGAGCAGTGGGCAGCCATGACAGGTGCCCGGTGAGCAGTGTGTGGGGACGGTGCTTTTCTCAGTGGCACCTCGGCGGATCAGGGTTCAAAACGGCAATCTTCTGATTACGGGGCCACTTCCTTATCCGCTAGGCCACCACTGCCCCACACAACAGAACACAAGACAAACACAACATTTTATACAGGTTTAAAAATATTTTGAACAGCAGAGAGTGGAAGAAAAACCAAACAGACATGAAGTATCAAACCTGTATCAGGCTCTGTATCAAACCACCTCAGAGTCTCCTTACCAATCACATGAAAAACAACCTATAACATTTTAAAAATGTTTCATCAACCAAGATTAACGCTTTGCCTCAATCTATTGCTCTTGCTGATGGACATGCTAGGCTGACCCATTAATTGACATGAACAACATGTCTTCTTTGTTTAAAAGAGAAGTGATTGTCACATGTCATACAGAGCAGCACAGCACACGGTGCACACAGTGAAATTTTCCTCTGCAAATTTGTGCCTACACACTCGCCTCAGAGCTAGATGACCACAAAGCGGTTCAAACCCCACTTATTTCCATTGTGTCCCTGAGCAAGAAACTTAACCCTGAGTGTCTCCATGGGGGGGTTGTCCCTGAAACTACTGATTGTAAGTTGCTCTGGATAAGGGCGTAAATTTTAGCCAAACTAGAGTTATGCTTTGCTTTTTATTTATAAAAGCATTTCTAGGTATTACAGAAGCTACTGGTCAAATGCCACAACACAAATGTGTATACCACCGAACCATTATTATCTTTATTTATTACTAGTAGTGCCATCAGCAAAGGCTATGAGAATACTGCTAGTACTGCAGCAGGGACTTTGTATAGTACAGAAAATGTTTAGAGAACTCTCTGTCAGTAACATGTTCATTTTACAGGCCTGAATGAATAAAAAGAATGAATTCTCTTTTTTTGTAGCCAGTGACCTTCAACTGCACTCGTTCTAAACTTCATCTATCGGTGCTAACAAGGCCGTGTGCATCAGTATTTATGTCCACCTAAGTAGCAAGGACAGCATAATAAACAAACAGAAGGCAGGACAGGAGTCAGATTCCGATAAGGCCACCGGGATGTACAGAAGAGTAAAGGCACGGCGAAACGTCTTTCAAGTTGTTTCTGTAGGGGAGATCGCGCCTGGCGCTTTGAGGGCATAAAGGTGTTATCTGCTGGATGAGATTGTGCCAGAGAATGGGGCTGATCCTCCCCTGCTGCAGCTCACTATCTCTGGGTAAACTCAGACAGATTTGGCCTTTAGCTGGAGGCCGTGCAGAGAAGACCCCACACAAGCTGATTACTTTTAAAAGGCAGGCTCAGCCCCCTGTGAGATGCGCGAATTCCTCCATAGCTCTCGGCACCCAACAGACAGGAAGGAAGCTAGAAAAGACAAAAATATCTTCAGCAGAAGTTCGACTAATGCTTATCTGACGCACTGGAGACAAAGTTGGAAAGCTGTGTCACAAACAACTGCTGTGATCTGTGTTTACTTCCTGAAACATAACTTTCAGAAAGTGGAGACATGACCCTTGCAGGTCAGGTTCTCTGTGGGCACTTTTCCACATTCTGCCACAAACAGGAGGTAAACGACACTGTAATGAGCAGGGATCTGGGTCCTTGTTAGCGGAGATATTCACCTTTTCAGACATTTACATTTTTTCTGGTGAATGATTTTGAAATGTTGAACTGTTAACTCAAGAAATCAAGACAAGCAAATACAACTGCAAGGTGCTTAACAATGGAATAACAAAAAATATCATAATGATATTTAACAAAGACTTAATGTAAATAATTAATTAATTGAACCAGCAATGATCAACATAAATTAGAAAATGAATCTTGATTTAGTCAAGTGTTTGTTCATGACTGTCAGATTTTCTGAAGCAATGTCCACTGAGTGGTAGTAGCCATAGCGGGTGAAACTTTCACCTATGAGGTTCAAACCTGCAAAAATGCTGGTTCAAACCCCAAATCCCAGTGTCTCCAGGGGGACTGTCCCTTCATATACCATACTAAATACAGTGTGTGTGTGTGTGTGTGTGTGTGTGTGTGTGTGTGTGTGTGTGTGTGTGTATATATATATATATATATATATATATATATATACCCTACACAATCACTGAACCAGTATAAAGACATAAAATATATATGTTCATTATATATTTTAACGTGATTAGGGACGTGGCCTTACACCTCCAATGTGTGCGGAGGTTGCATGCTCGCCCCATTTCTCCGGTTTCCTTCCATCATCCACAGGCATGTACAATGGGTGAATTGGTGACTGAATTGTCTGCGTGTGAGTGAATGGTGTGTATTTGTGTCCTGCGGGGGGACACGACCCTGACACGACTGAGTAGTAATATGTGGTTATGAAAAAAAGTTAATAAGTGAGTATAGTGGTCCATGGCTCATTATTTCATCATAGCACAACAGGAATACTAGGCCCACCTCCAGGTGCAACATGGAACACAACAGAACAGCGACACTCAGACAGATCTCAGCTCTCACTAGAGAGGAAAGCAATGTTAAAAGTTGCCATTTCAGTTTTGTAGCTAAAATGCATGCAGGCTGCTGGCTAGACGTAAACCGTTACCTGAAGGAAACAAAAGTACACAAGAAAAGTGTTGGGCTAATTATCTCACCACCTGAAAAGGGGGCAGGGAGCTCCGCTGTGCGCCCCATGATCTTAATTGAACCATCCGGCTGAGGCAGGAACATGCAGACGCTGCATCTCTCCAGGCACCATGCAGGGCTCCCCTATCTCCGAGCGTTCGGGAGGAGTGGGGAGGGAACGTCTCCGCATTGCAGCAGGAGGACGAGATGAGCGATGGAGCCCTCAGGGGCCTCTGGGAGCCCACATGCGGTGTTTAGATTCAGACCAACCCCACCCCGCCTATAGCTCATCTTGGGGAAGGTAGGGGGCCGCGATTGGGGTTAAGTGTAGGTGTGCAGCAGAACTGCTAGGGTACATTTCCCCTGTAGCAGCATACGGCATCTGACGCGCACTGTTTTTCGTTTTGACATTGTTAGTCAAGTAGTCAAAAAAAAGTTTTTTCACACTTACATGCATATATATTGTTCATTATCTGCAGCCATTTATTTAAGTATTTGTTTAAATTGAATGTTCTGAAATGTTATATAGTTGCACAACATTTAACAAAATCCTAGCTGGATTTATTAAGCAATTTTTGTTTGCTTGCTTAGCTTTGCTTTCCTGTCTCTATACATTTCCTCACCCAAATGAGGAAAGACAAACTGCAAAACAGGTCTGACAATTGATCAATAATTTATGATGTAGCAGCCGATCATGCAGGAAAAGTGACAGGAGTGACAGAGAAACTAACAGAAAGTGACATCCTGTCTATAGGACATGTGCGGATAGTTGCCTTTAGGGTGAACGGGTCTTCCTAAACGGTAGGAAATGTGGATTACATGGATGCGGGTACATGGATTTCCTGCCAGCAAAAACAGCAGGTACCATTGCAAGGTTGAGTATTTAATATCAAGTGAAACATGTAATTTTATTACCATGTGTGCCTACAGCCATCTGTCTTCTCTTTAAAATGTAGTTCCTAACAAAAAAAGGATTTCCTGTGTTTTGATAATCAAGCAAACAAAATTCACCATCTTGAAATCGAGGTACTAGTGTAAGAAGTTCTCCAGGTCTCCAGGTAGAAATGCCTGGAAGCAGCAGCCTGGTGTGATCTGATATACAGTACAGGCCACAAGTCTGGACATACATTCTCATTCAATGTGTTTTTTCATTTTCATGACCATTTACATTGGTAGATTCTCACTGAAGGCACCAAAACTATGAATGAACACATGTGGAGTTATGTACTTAACAAAAAAAGGTGAAATAACTGAAAACATGTTTTATATTCTAGTTTCTTTGCTCTGATTACTGCTTTGCACACTCTTGGCATTCTCTCGATGAGCTTCAGGAGGTCGTCACCTGAAATGCTTTTCCAACAGTCTTGAAGGAGTTCCCAGAGGTGTTCAGCACTTGTTGGCCCCTTTGCCTTCACTCTGCGGTCCAGCTCACCCCAAACCATCTCAACTGGGTTCAGGTCCGGTGACTGTGGAGTACATAACTCCATATGTGTTCATTCATAGTTTTGATACCTTCAGTGAGAATCCACCAATGTAATTGTTCGTGAAAATAAAGAGAACACATTGAATGAGAAGGTGTGTCCAAACTTTTGGCCTGTACTGCAAATGGTGGACTTCAACATTATCATCATTATTGCCCCTTTGTTGTGAATGTGTACAGTATATTTTTGTGGACAGAGGTTTTCATTAAGGGTTGTACTGGGGTTCAGCAAAATATTAAAGAAACATCCACATTAAAGAGCATTATTGTCATCTTGGCTTTACAAAGTAAAACATACATTCAGTCAGATCAAGTGTAGGGAGAAACTGGGGGAAAATAAACACGCTAAATTAAAATAAAAAAAAAAGATCATGATGATAATAATGATAGACTGTATATGAAGGAGAACACATTACGGAGACACAGCGCATTGAGCAGACACAGCGCATTTAGCACATCAGGCCGTTTCACTGTAACCAAGACAAATTATTACTCGTGTCCTTGGGCAGCCTTGCTGTTGCGTTACCCGGGCGACAGAGCGTCCGGCTCCTTCCTCTGGCCCCTTATCGTTCGTGATGCGTGCTAGTGGGGAGCTATTGAGACATGTGCAGCACTGCCTGAACCCCCACCACCACCACCACCACCACCCTTCTTCATCTTCATCGCAGCTCAGTCATGCACAGTCACGGCGCTCTGCCTTGACGAGAACTCTGTGAGACAGGACCAGCCATGCTTTCCAGCTGCTCCGCACCACCCGCGGCTCCGTCTCCAGCCACCCATTAACTCCATTCAGTTTGTCTTTTTGAAACTCCGCACCTGTTGGAACAAAAACCCTTGTGGTCCGTCTTATGCGTAATTGCGCAATTCTCCGTAGCTAAGTTTCATTGTAACAATAATTATATGTTTTGGCGTGTGCCGACAATTAAGAGGCTGATAATTGTACAGAGGAGGGTGCACCTATGGAAAAAAAATGCAAATGCAAATTAATTATTTCAGCTGAAATGAAGGGACTTTGCTTGTCTTCAGCAGACATGGCAGCGTGCGGGCTGGCAGGGTGGAAGTGAGGTCAGCACAGCACTGACACATGGCAACCCACTTAACAACTTAATATAACCTCTACTGGGACATTTGTGCGTGTGTGTGTGTGTGTGTATGTGCCTGTGTGTGTGTGTGTGTGTTGAAGAGAAAAGCGATTAAGTGGAGGAACGGCACCTTTGCCTTTTCTTAATGCAAATCTTTCATTCACTCCAATTACCCTCTCCCCCGGGCTCTTCACACCGCACTCGGCCTGTCAATCCGACGGCATAATCCTGCCACGCGCTGCGCACCAGCCGACAGGCCGCACAATGGCCCTGCACTCATCCCTCTCAGGCCAGAACCAAAAAAAAAAAAACAAAAGAGCCCTGCAGCCATCACATGATTACATGTAAGAATGATGGGATGGAGGACATCTTCAGGCCAGGTACAATAAGGGATTACGCACTCGGCAGACACTTTATTATTATACGTCTACCAACGGTCACACAGGTAGAGTCATAAAACAAGAAATACCGGGGATCATAAAAATAGCGCATCTATGGACAATTAACATGAAGGATTATGATACTGATGACCGAACAGACCTAATTTTATCACCTCAACATTTAAAAAGCATATATCAAGGTTAGCACAGACATGAAGGGTCGCTTTTTTTTTCTCAGGTGAAAAAGTCTCTTTAATTATCTTATCAATCACTTCATTTCACATATTTTCGTTTGAAAAATTTATCCCCTGGCCTATGCAGTGAGGCCTTTTGCAGTGAATATTTTGGAGTTTTCAGTCAACAAATGGACTTGTATTGATTATACCTGCTCCACAACACAAGTGGGTGTCCAATTCACACATTAATTTGGCATGAAAGCATGAAAGTTGGCAAACCCTGACAATTGTGTTAATATGTCACCTAGCTTGGCTGTTACAAAGCTGATGATTGGTGGAGCGTGGTAAGTGCAAATAACTGCAAACTGTACTGTACTAGAATGGTGCAATTTGCAAGTGATTGACACAATAATGATTTATTGCAGTCACTCGGTATCAATAGAATCTTGTTACATAATAAATCTATTCATCTTTTTTTCTTATAAGAACGCATTAAAGTGAAGAGCATGTCTACTGCGGCTTGATGAAATCTGGGTGAAAATAACCTACATGGCCTTGATGCACCATCTCCACTGATCTCTCAGGATCTCTGTGTCACATGTAACTGTCTCCCTCCCTGCACCACTAAAAGGCAAAAGCAATTTCCCCCACCAGATCCCTCAAGAAAGAGGAGAAAACTTGACCTTTACTCCAGCAGGTATTTCCTTTTAAAGCAAACAGCCTCTTAGCCCCGCAGCAGACACATTCCTCACAAATCCTGATAAAATTTTTTTAAAAAACTACAGATAAACATTTTCTGTTCAAATGACCCTAGGGCCTGGCTTTAGATGTAACTGATTGTGTAGCCAAACAATTTTTAATTACTAATTATAACAGAAATATTAGACAAAATTGAAAGTATTTTTGTAGACATACAGTACAGGCCACAAGTTTGGACACACCTTCATGACCATTTACTTTGGTAGATTCTCACTGAAGGCATCAAAACTATGAATGAACACATGTGGAGTTATGTACTTAACAAAAAAAGGTGAAATAACTGAAAACATGTTTTATATTCTAGTTTCTTTGCTCTGATTGCTGCTTTGCACACTCTTGGCATTCTCTCGATGAGCTTCAAGAGGTCGTCACCTGAAATGCTTTTCCAACAGTCTTGAAGGAGTTCCCAGAGGTGTTTAGCACTTGTTGGCCCCTTTGCCTTCACTCTGCGGTTCAGCTCACCCCAAACCATCTGGATTGGGTTCAGGTCCGGTGACTGTGGTGGTCAGGTCTCCACTTTTTGTTAAGTACATAACTCCACATGTGTTCATTCATAGTTTTGATGCCTTCAGTGAGAATCTACCAACGTAAATGGTCATGAAAATAAAGAAAACACATTGAATGAGAAGGTGTGTCCAAACTTTTGGCCTGTACTGTATTTTTTCAGCAGGCCAGCATTCAACAACCAAGCGCAGATCTATCTGATAAAATCTCAGTTAAAACACAATTGCCACAGACCCCTGTGCAAATTGTTGCAGGGCAAAACTAATTATTCAGTAGGGTCACTGAACCAGCGGCCGGGTGGTTTCAGCTCATCTAAGGAATTGAACTGGCAAAAGCCTTGGACCATAAACCGGATGCTGAATGGCAGGGACTTAATGACTTCACATCTTCACAGATCCCAGCGGTCAAATTTGTGTTTTACATCCCCAGCTCGAGCTGTTCTTCACACATCCCCTCAAAAAAAAAAGAATGTTACATCTGAGCAATATTCATGCTGTCTGATCAGCACCATGATATGCCACGTCTGTGAGGTGGGATGGATTATCTTGGCAATGGAGAAGTGCTCTATAACACAGATTTGTGAACAATATTGTTTCAGATCTTTGAGTTCAGCTTGTGAAAGATGGGAGCACAAACAAAAGTGTTGCGTTTTTATCTTTTAAATCTTTAAAGATAAAAATCTGTCAAAATATGTAAATGAAGTGATTGTGAAACACTGCAGCATGGCACATGGTGCCACCTCAGTGGCACCTTGGCAGGTCGGGATTTGAACCGGCAACCTTTGGACTACAGGGCCGCTTCCTTAACCGCTGCCCCTTAAAAAAACATAATATATTTAAACAGTCTAAGCTTTTCATATCGTTTTGCCATGTTGCACTCCTGAAGCTTGCTGTTTGCGGTTCTGCAAAATGTATACATGCGTGATGAAATTCAGAGGAAAGTAACCAGGGAGGACGGCTTATTGAGTGGCATCGCTTGTTGAGTGGGGCCTGTTTGTCGGAGACAATTTGATTTGACTCCAGGGTCTCGAGGCAAGGCCATGATCTGACACCGTTTACAAGACATCAAATGATTCATTCCTCCAACAGCAAAATAATAAATCTGCTGGCTGCACACAGGCGCTTGCAGAGCACTCACTCCCAGCTGTAAGTCTGGGATATTCACGAAACACTTTTTAAAAATAAAATATGGTTGTGCACACCCTGGAGGAATAGTAATAATGTATTGCACTCGCAGCAACAAGCAACCATTCCTTTTAGTCTGTCGGAAAAGGCAGGTATTCTGCCCCACGGACATATTTTACCTGCTGTATGTGCCAAAGCAACCCTTAAGAACATAGTTTTCTTTAAAAGACACAGACAAATGGAGGTGTAAAGAGGGCCACGGAGACGTTTCCAAATAAACGTAAGACTATGTGCTTTGTCTCCATCTCTGAATCTTTCAGTTCATCGATCGGAAGCAAAAAAAAAAATAGGTCCACAGGTGCAAGTTTGTTCATGTACTCACACTGTGCCACCGTCTCAGCCTGCCACTCACGTCCCTCCCACAGCCGAGCGGGTTCAATCCAACGGTGAGTTGGAATGGACGCTCGCTGGCGCGCACATGCACCGTACATACCGATAAGCTGGGAAATCAGAACACAGTTAGGGGCGACAGCGGAGCATGACCTTGGACCAGATAAATGGTTGTCATGGTAACCCATTCAAACTTGCTGCAGGCTGGGCCTGGACTTGGCACCTGTAAGAAAATGCCTGGAGTAATTACTTCATTAGATCATTTAATGCTGCTGATGCAGTCAGTTCTTCCACCCCGGACCGCAAAACATCGAAATCTCGCCACTGCCAAATTTATCTCTGTCACGAAAGATAAACATGGTGGCCATCAGCGGTATACATTGATGCATTTATTTTAAAAAAGAATACATTAATAAACATGGTGTGCTGATGATGCTGTTCTTGCAGAAATGCTCGTGCAAAAGACAAGCAGCTTAACTGAACATGAGCTTTCATTACGGACATCATTTGCATTTGAGTAGAGGCGTCCATTTATTAATCACATGTACACGCAGCCCACTAAAACACACAACCTAAGAAAAAATGTCCCAAAGGAATCTTGATCTCAAAATGATTGATAGGTGACTATAATTCATAGGATGGCACTGTTGTGTACAGACACAGCTTGTTTGAAAATGCCCACATAAATACATATTTATTTATATAATATTAATCAATGGCTTAAAATTTTGCTCAAGGTCCAGCTGATTGAAACAGTAGTGACTGTTTGTGATGCAAATCATACATTCATCTCCCATGCCACATTCATCTCCCATGCCACAGCAATGTAACCCTTCATCAACACACATCAGCATACTCTATCATGCATCATGGTATATGCCCTTAGGTGAGAACATTGGTGGGAGAGAATCAAGGAGGAACAGAATAATCTCCTTTCATTTGTGCAAACACAAAATATTGCTGAATATTGCTTTCTTTCTGTAAATAAGCAAGCACTCACTGCATTTAAAACACTCATCTGATGTTACCTGGCATGAAAGAGGCATGGTACCAATGAAAAACCCAGAATAAAAGAAAGGAGAAAGGATAGAGAGGCAGCCTGGCCGTCGAGAAACAGGGAGAGAAAGCAAGACTCAGAAACTGGGGGAAGAACCCCCCAGCTCCAAATGAAGCATGAAGTGGAGAGGACTCAGCCCACAAGAGAAAATTCTTTTATACATTTGACTCCCAAAAAGTTCTCACAGACCAATCAGGATTTGTTCTTTTATGTCTCTGCCTTGTCTTTCTCGTCATGACACCTCAAGCCATTTGCTGACCTTTGACACCTCTTGCTTGGGGGAGGCCGCAGATTGATAAAGATACAAGCGGGGGACCTTCACGAAAGACAAAAGCACAAAATGCCATGGACCTGGAATTTCCCATCTTACATGACTAAAATTAATAAAAGTTTTAATCTGGATTGATTATAAAGAGTCACAGTTTAAGATGCAATATTCTTTAGATACAAATACTTATACTGCTATAATAGCCAATATCTGTGTTTTTTCTCTTCTTCAATGGCATCAGTCAAGGTTGTAGATTTCCCCGAAGTCATTGCCTTGAATACAAACCAATAGTGAAGACATGCAGAGCCTATAAAGTTAGTCAGTCTTTTAAGACTGCAGCAGATTCGCTGCTCTTTGAATGCGCTTCTCATTTGGGGGCTTAAAGGGTTGTTTTAAGTGGGGGAAAAAAGTCGGCCTTCCCTCTTTACATCTACTCTAGTCTATAAAAATCACAGACCTTGTTTATCCACCCAACCGATTTCAAGTGGGAGAGAGAAGTAGCACAAAGCAGATAATCAAGTACAAGCACAGCAATAACAGACAAACCAAAGGCCTTATTCTGCTGATAATTGGTGAACATGCCAAGTGCAATGTACAGAATAACCATGCCAGTCTCACAAGACATGCACATGGACAGATAAATAAATAGAACCTTTCAAAGTAATATGTACATTTTGGCCTCAATGTGATACACCCTGAATGTAAAGTTAGATGCTGGGCAATTAAGCAATACACAAGAGGGAGTGATATACAGTTCAATATCTTGTGGTAACCAGTATTGCGTGACCTCTAATATATTATGGACAATGTGCCACAGGAGGGAATAAAAGCTCAATTCTCAATAAAAGTTCAAAACGTACGCACGTGGACGGAGGGTGGCAAATAAGTGATGTCGTAATAGAGAAAACCAACTTGTCTCTACAACAGCTTCTGACGTAGAGAATGACCTTGTTCATTACTGATAAGAAAACTTACAGCAGAAAATTACAATGTTATAATGCACTCTTTATTGGCCAGACTTGATCACAAGAGCCAAGATGTAGCTGAGAGAATACTCCCCTTCATACCAAATTCCTCTTTTAAGCACACTTAGTTTTGTCTTCCATTCCGTATATGGTGTCTGCTATTTTCTCTTTGCTCTAGCAATATGGTTACATCACAAAAGCATACTGATTATTTTACACATACCTGCATGCACATGTGCCTTCAATGTGTCCAAACATGTGGTGTCTGACGTTTACATTTATGCTATCCGATATGGTGACAGCATAGTGGCATGGCAGGTGTCCAAAAATAATATCTGCATCTGTGTGCATGTGCTGAAAATGTTTTGTGAGTTTAAATTATTCTATACACAGGCCCAAAATTTTTAAAACTTTAGTTGCTGGGAGAGTGTATCTGTCCCTCGATCACACCCTGCTGTGAACTTCTTAATTTAAGCATGGATGTTAGAAATATATGGCTGTACAGCACTCATGTGAATTGATGCAGAATTATTATAGAGGAGAAACTCTTATACAGGCATTTATACAGTCAATTAAAACCAGTGAAATTGTTGGACATTATCTCAGTATGCAAGATGTGTGACAAATGGCATAAACTGAACCTGGTCACACTACAATGGGTCCAGACATTATTTGCTCTGGGTCCTTTGTACATAAGACATGCTGTGTTATGGCTTTTAACAACAATGAACAATGAATTCTGAGTTTCTGAATCAAGCAATTAAGTAATACACAAGAGGGAGTGATATACGGTTCAATATCTTGTGGTCACCAGTATTGTGTGACCTCTAGTGTATTACTGACAATGTGCCACAGTTTAAATATTAAGAAGACCACAAAGTCACAGGTTTATTAAATATTAACAAATGGCAGTTGTAAAAACAAAATGAGAAAGTAGGAGGGACTGGATTCTCACTCAGTCACCATCAACAACCACAGATTCACCTAATGTACATGTCTTTGTGAGACGATAGGAAACCGGTAAACGTTTGCATTCACAGCATTTAGCAGATGTCAGTAATAACAGGGACGGTCCCCCTGGAGACACTCAGTGTCAAGGGACACAATGGGATTTGAACCTGTGACTTTGTAGTCTACTGGATTGTAGGTGAGTGTTTTGTCCACTAGACCACTATTACTTGAGGTGGCAAAGCAGAAGCTGGGATTCAGAATCACGGCCTTAGAGGTGCGAGGTCACATTGCTGACAACCACACCACAATACTGCCGGAGATTTGGTTGTCACCATTATCGGCTATTATCTCAGTAAGTAAGATGTGTGACAAATGGCATAAATGGCACCTGGTCACTGTGTACAGGGTCCAGACATTATATTGCTCTGGGTCCTTTGAAATAGCGCAGAAGACATGCTGTGGTAGGGCTTTTAGCAACAATGAACAATTATGGAGCAGAGTTCAGCACTCCAAGCCTATAAAGATTTACAGTGCCTTCCTGACAGCATCAGCATGGCAATATTTGAAAATCATTTCTAAACATAACTACAAATTCCATTATAGCAACAAATAAATGACTTGAGATAAATCCTGCTGTAATATTTGGATGGCAGTTTTAACTGAACAACACAGCCCTGCTCTGTTACAAATGAAAATGAGGAAGGAGAACAAGTCAGTGGTCCTGAAGATAATCAATCAATGGCGACACGAATCTGACCTTCTCACCAAGCACAGGACAAACAACCATACAGCAGAGAAGATCAAGCCCTTGCCCCCAAATTAATGAGCATGCATTTTATCTTGCATTCTCCAAAGCTGCTGAGCTTCTTGTATGCTCTCACCATGAGACTGTTTTTATTTGTGGCTTGGTGGGAGGGCTGGGGTTTGGGTGCTGTGTGGTAAGCACCACACACTGAATGTGCGAAAAAAAGACGGGGGGGATCACTGGGCAACGGTCAAAGCCTGCTGATTGACAGGACATACCAAGACACATCACAGGTTTATTACATTTAGTCCAAAAGAACAGCAGCTGGTTCAACAGTTACATAATCTCTAAACACATGTTCTAATCTTATTTAAGCACCAACATTTTTTTTTATGAAAAACTAATGACTAATTTAACATAATAATAACATTCAGTTGTGTAATTTTCATGTCCAGAAGCTTGTGTTTTGGACTAGTTGATCATTTAAATAGTCATGTGTTCACTTCCAGTGTAATATGTATTAATGTAAAAATGTCATGTGATGCTCCTTAAGTACATTCCAACAAGAAAATAAAGGATCAAATAAGTTTGCAAGAACTACTTTATAAGAAAAAGCTTTACATAAATATATACTTTATCAAACTTGTTCCAGAGTTATTAAAGAAAAAATTATGCATACATAAGGCCTTATTTTTGAATTGCTTTTTGGATGCATATTGCAAAGGGCATAAAAACCTTTTGGATAGTGCCCAATTCCATTTAGCTGTTTTGATGGATGCAGTAAGAGGTTGTCCAAATTCTACTTCTTATTCCAACATTGAATGATGCGTTACCGACATTTGGTGGAATTTTGATGCCTTAAAATAGCAAAACCCCAACAATGCCCCAAGCCAAACCTCATTATGAAAAAAACATCACTCTTGCAAAACATTAGCGAAACCATTTCTTATTTAGTGGACTCAAATGTGCAAGCCCACAGAGCCTAAATCTTCTCTGAAGATATAGAAGGTATATGCTGTAATTACGCTATAATTTTAAAGCAGCTTCAGTGTCATGATTGCAAACAGTGTGAACACGCACATTGACCTTTCAGTACCAGATTCCTCCTCAGAGAATATGGAAATGAACATGGGGGCCTTGTCCTCTCCATCCTTCTCCTCTCATTCTGCTTCATGATTTGTATGAAGAAAGTCTCTTGCCTCTCCCTCCCTAAGTAAACAAAAAAAAAAACCTTTCTTTTCCACACCTAGAAAAATGAAGCCAGTAAATAAAGAGAAAATCGAATCCCTTCAGCCGTCACAGAAGTGCAAAGCAATGAATCAGCAAAAATAAATTCTCCCCGGAGATGAACAAACATGATATTTCAGGGGCCCGAGGATGCCTGCCGGTGTCGTAAAAGTTCAGCGGGCCCTCGGACCGTAAATGCAGGCGCACGCTCAATCACCCCGGCGGCCCGGCAGGACTTTTACCGCCGCTGAAATACTGCTTCATATAGAGCCCATTAAAACCCGGGATGAGGATATTTCAGCGGCGCCGAGCCACTCCAGCGGATGCACGTCGAGGGGGAGTTTACGGAGAGTGATGAGAAACATACATATGGATGAGAACATAAAAAAAAAGAATAAAAAAAGGAAGTGGCGAAAGGGATTTTTTAAGCACAGCGTTCGCTCGCAACACACTGTATTACATGTCATTATCAGCGTGATGCCTCGGCGCTCCATGTCGAGCACCGGGAACTGAAATCAGTAAAGGTTTTGGCGGGATGCAAAATGCTGCGCTAATAACATCGCCCTGACAAGTGGTACAGTTTGTCTTAACGCCAATCATTAAAACGAGATTTTTGCTGGAGCCAGAACCGCTACAGACTGACATGTCAGCAGAAGCGGTGCGAAATGTAAAATGAAAAGAAAATAAACAATAACTTGGAATGTGGCTGTTATTTTATTGTCATGGCCTGGAATCAGGTAGAGGCATAACACCCTCCCGATGGCAGTGTTTTTAATAGCCTTATTCAATAAATCAGACTTTCGAACCGGGCTCTAATTAATTAAACACACAGATGGATGTAAGCCACACCCTTTTATTTTGGAAATTTGAGCACATTAAAGCAAAATAATTGCATTGAGAAGACCGTTTGTGTTTTGTGCTGTGTGGTTTAGGTCACCCTAGGAATGAATGGTAACTGCAGATCAGTAGAAACTATTGTGTCTTGATCTCCTTGATCGTCCACACACACACAAATGCACACAGCCCCAGTATCAACACGGTTCACTTTATTTTCATGCATTCCATCCATCCCCTTCCATTCCTGTCACCGACATGCATAACGTATCTCTAAACTATGCTGTTGTGTTCATTGCATTATTACGACTGATAGGCTCTGCTACTGTAACTGGACTTTTAATGCTGCTACCGTTCTTCAGTACTTCTGGTTAGACTGCATTTATATTTTTATGACTTTGTACCCGTACACTGCACAATGACAATAATAAGAAAATCTTTTTGAAGAATGCATAAGTCGAAAAACAGACAGGTGAGGAACATTGGGAACATTATTGTGATTTTTACATCTAATATCTTGTCTACTGCATTTTGTCATTATAACAGTGAATGGAACCATGACCGTGAATGTATGCAACGAAACACCAGATAGTGCCGATATCATCAGTGTTCTTGCCTAGTTTATTTCTGTGGCTTTGAATCTCCACAAAAAAAGAGAAAGAAAATCAATAGAAGCCACCTACGTTGTGAGCGATTGCACATCATCCTCAACTATTTATAGTGTCTGATGCTCTGTGAACCCTGAAATTAATAAAATAACACACTCGGTAATTGCCTGGAAACCAAGTGCTGTGGAAAAGTGAGGCACGAAATCAAACATGGTTTCTAATAAGGTGCCACATTATTGTCACTGACCTTCATGCAATTCAACAGAGGGGAAAAAAAAAAAACCTTTTGATATCAAGAGGGGTTGAAATAATTTGAGCGCCCTGGGATTTCATTTGAGGGTGAGTCACATCAATGCCCACTTTGCACAAGCCAGAAATGGCCCCTGTGCTCTGGTCCTCAAAAGATCTCAGTCGTTTGAACGCAACCTTCGAATCTTCAATGCAAATAGAACATTTGAAGGAGGTCTGTGAATATGCATGTGTTGGGGCTCGTCCATCCCGGTGGCCACGGTTAGGACAAAGCTAAATTATTGACTAATTGGTAACATACAGTATCACCCATAGGGGTGGCCACAGTGTAAACACGACCTCTGCCACGCCGTTAACCTTCGTTAAAAATACACGCGGACAAGGCCTGGCGTTACCGCTTGAGGACACCCGCGTGGCTGTAGCTCATTGCGGTGTGGCAGGAGGCGCTTCGGCTCTGGTCGGGCTGCAGAGTAACAGGGAGAGTAATCTGCCCGGCCGTTTACAGGTGAGGGAGCAGGGGTGGGTGGGGACGGCGGGTTCAGCGCACGCCAGCGAGCGCTTGGTAATAACCAGAGCTGGCGGAGGTCGTGCCGCTAGAGATGGGCTGCCCGCCGGACGGCCGCAGAGGTCAATGGGATCATCCCGCTCACACTGAGAGGAGATTGATGTGTTTCCCTGCTGTACACACAAGCGTAAAACAAAGGGCAGCATGCACAGGCCAGGCTTAAAAAGCCACCGGGGAGTCGGCGCACAGCACGTCACTGGCAGCTATGATAACATTAGTGAAGCAAAACACAATGTGCTCACATCGGCCGAACGCAACAAAGCGGGAACAAGCAGGACCAGCGTGTCTCAGATCGGAGAGCCACACTTTCGCTGTTTTCCCACGTTGCGCGTTTTAAAATGCAGAAGCTTGGCAGAAGTTTGTTGGAGTCCTCGGTAGCTAGTAACATTAGCAATATAGCAAGAAATGCGTTACACAGAAACACCAAATAGACCAAGAAATACATTTTAACAAGATTTTATAAAAAATTTAAATCTGTCTGAAAGTGGTGTTGTCACATATTAGTTTTCTAGACAAGAATGACAATACTGGTAAATGCCACCAGGGGCATTTACATTTACATTTACAGCATTTATCAGACGCCCTTATCCAGAGCGACTTACAATCAGTAGTTACAGGGACAGTCCCTCCCTGGAGCAACTTATGGTTAAGTGTCTTGCTCAGGGACACAATGGGAGTAAGTGGGATTCGAACCCAGGTCTTCTGGTTCTTAGGCGAGTGTGTTACCCACTAGGCTACTACCACCCAGTGAGTAAGGAAACTGAGCCGCAATCAGAAGGCTGTCGGTTCGAATCCCAAACCGCCAAGGTGCCACTGAGATGCCACTGAGTAAAGCACCGTCCCCACACACTGCTCCCCGGGCGCCTGTCATGGCTGCCCACTGCTCACCAAGGGTGATGGTTAAAAGCAGAGGACACATTTTGTTGTGTCACCATGTGCTGTGCGGTGTGTCACAATGACAATCGCTTCACTTTCAATCTCAGTGAGTGTGTCAGGGCATGTATTGGTTTTATGAGTGTTAAATGTAGCTCTTGTGAGCGAATGCATTGGTTGCTTATGCCTATCATAGACCATTTTGCCTATCATAGACCATTTTGTTTCATAGTTGCAGAACCCGATAGAATTAAATTGTGTAAATAAAGTGTGGATCTACACACATCATCTAAACTGATTGGTTGCAGACAAAGTAAATCAGAGATAAAAAAAAAAGTGAAAATTATGAGAGCTACAGAGATGAAGGGGATGAAAAAAGTGCCACTTGTCTCCACTCTACATACTTAAAATTCTAGATTTAAAGCTGTCACAATAACTTTCTCTGATGTTCAAAAAGGAACAAATCCTCTATGAACTGACAAACACAATGTATAAGCTCTATCCAGAGTGGTTATGTTTATGGGAACTGACGTGTCTAGCGCTTGTCGATATGAATCTCTTGCAGATTTCAAAGCAGTTGAAGGTTACACAACACCGAGGAGCCTTTTTTCCCCCGCAGAAGCATCCATCTATGACCTATATGCTGAGGCTTTCATGTCATGTATGCTCCAGTTGCAATGTACATCTACGTAAAAAAAAAAAATGCAGCGTAGAAGACATTTCTTTCTGTACTTCCTCCCTGTAAGGATGCACATGCATACAGGACTGACAACGACTGTGCTGTGCTCTAAAGATCTAAGATCAAAGAACGTCATGCTGCATGTTTTTTATCCTTCTGTTCTTTATACATAAATGAGCATGGATGATGGAGATCTTCAAAGGAACAACTTCTGCTAAAACGCACAGGAGAAAGCCATGCTCCGTTGTTCAGCCAGTTGTGAAACATTGTGTTGTTGAATATCTATGGCTAATGGCAATATAAATACTGTAAAGTATTTAGTGCTAAATGTATTTTTGCTGGGCTCGCTGAACAAAGCCAAAAAAAAAGTCCCTGCAGCTACATGTTTCACAAACCAGTTCAGTCTACATATGTCCATACAAAGGAATGCAGTGGCACAAGGATACTGTGTCCTTGTCCTCTGACTTTTTAAGTCACTGTTTTTAACACACTCAAAGAAATTCCTTTGAGGAATTCTTGAGATATTGCATTCAGAAGAATGTGTAAGATTGACTTTTATCTAGACTAGCTTATTTTACTTCTAGGTCTTAAAATAAACGGTGGCTAAATTAAACAAAATGCAAGAGCTACAGATGAAGATCAGAAGGAAAGATGTAAGAAAGCAGGCGTGCCTGTGTTAGCCCAGAATATATTTTATTCCCAAAACAAATAACAAACCAGCTCAACAGATAAAAGACAGAATATTCTTTTACAATGTCATTTAATAAGCCTAGATTTAGTCCCAAACATTAAAATTTTAGGATTTGTCATATATAGTATTTCTGTTTCTAATAGTATGACTATGATGAGCAGAATAGTAACGTATAACATTAAAAATTAATCCTAGCCAGATAGACCTCAAACAGGCTAGTCCCTGTGGCAGAAGGGATGTGAAAATTGTTGGTGAGCCCCGCCCACAGCAGGTAGGGTGGCCAGGCCTGCTGATGGCTGGAGGTGAAGCACAGCAGGAATCGTCCCAGCTGTTGGTTGGCCCTCTTGGACTGGCTGTTTGATTGTGGGTGGTATCCCGAGGAGAGGCTGCAGGCGGATGTCCTGGGGGAACCCATGTAAATTGCAGGACGGCTGTTCTGGCATGTACAGGCATCAAGGTGGTATGTTGGCTGGTCCTGGGTCGGATGCCTGAGCATTTGGGGACAACCAGATGGGCTCCATGATATGCTGGATGGGAAAATGGGAACAGGTTATGAAGGTGGTAAGTCAGTGGCATGTTGTCGCAAGAGAGCATCTGGTTTGAGGTTTTGGTTACCGGGACGATATGACAGGTAAAAGTTAAACTGTTTGAAGAATAATACCCACCTCGGAGTTCAGGTTTGGTTGTTGGTCCAGACCAGAAAGGGGGTGTCACTGCCTCCAGTGCCCAGTCCTCCAATTCGCCACTCCTCCAGTGCCCACTTCACCGCCACCAGATCACAGTCCTCCACCCCGTATTGCTGCTGTGTCGGTGTAAAATTCTGGGAGAAGGAGTTGGATGGCTTGGAAGGCAGTGGGAGTCAGGGGAAAGGGTCATGCAGAGGTCTTCGTGAGGTCAGAGGTGCGGTGACTGCACTGTAGCCATTGATGAAGCGTCGATAAAAATTCAAAGAATCGTTGCATCTGTTTGAGCATCATAGGTAGGAGCCACGATATCACTGCCTCAATCTTCTTGGTCTCCACGGCCACACCCTGGGGCAAGATGGAGAAACCCAGAAATTTGGTGGAGTGCTGGTGGCCCAGAGCGCCAGCTGAGTTACGGCCTTCACCAGTTTACCCTACAAGTGTGAACCAGTTTGTGCTGCACAGCCACTTGGGTGAACACTTGGGTTACCGGGTTTACACAGACAATGGAGGAGAGCAGGATGGCAGGTAAAAGGATCGGGCTTACTTGGTTTTCGTTGGTTAAGGTGAGCTGAGTCAAAATGATCGAGCGACGCAATGTAATTTCCAGCTTATATCTGGGACAAGGTCAAGTGACAGACAGACAGACAGAGAGAGAGATAGAGAGACAGACAGACAGACAGAGAGAGAGAGAGACAGACAGACAGACAGACAGACACAGAGAGAGAGACAGAGAGAGAGATAGAGAGACAGACAGAGAGAGAGATAGAAAGACAGACAGACAGACAGAGAGAGAGATAGAAAGACAGACAGACAGACAGAGAGAGAGATAGAGAGACAGAGAGACAGACAGACAGACAGACAGACAGACAGACAGACAGACAGACAGACAGACAGACAGATAGACAGACAGATAGATAGATAGATAGACAGATAGATAGATAGATAGATAGATAGATAGATAGATAGATAGATAGATAGATAGATAGATAGATAGATAGATAGATAGATAGATAGATAGATAGATAGATAGATAGATAGATAGATAGATAGATAGATAGATCTTCTTCCTGCTACAGATTTCTTTTGTCATCAAAAATAATATTCAGTTTATCACCTCTCTTGAGCCATATTATGAGTCACATTATAGGACACTGGCAATTGCATCACTCTTGGCCATTAAAAGCCACACTATAGAGCACCTGGCTGGTGCCAGGTCTGATTGGCAGTAAGTCAATTCGGAAGGAGGGGAACACAGAGAGATCGTTTCCACACAAACCTAATAATGGCTGAGCTCACCTCCATAAAAAAGTCTATATGTGGTGAAGATTGTAGTGCAGGATTTACAGTGAAGGCCCTTACAGCAGGCCACTTTGGTAGCCCATCTCACACACACACACTCACTGAGATTGGTGATATTACCGAAGCCGCTCTCGCGGCGGAGGAGTGATCGAGTAAGAGATGGGATGGAGGTGGTAAGAAAAAAAAATGACATAACTTCATCACGAGCAAATGAAGCCCTGGAGAAGTGCTCTGAGTAAGAAATGAATGTTTTTCAGAGATGATTTAGTGTAATGAGTGTATTTGACAGAGCCTCTTGGCCACTGGCATTGCAGTGCTCCGCTCTCATTTGTCACATCCAGCCTAAACATGGCTGAGTTCTCCACCCATCAGACAGACACATGAGGAACTGAGCTCCAGATTTTACTACTCAAGTTTTTCATGCTGCAGTTTCACTGTCGTGAAACATGCCATTTAAATCACCATTAATCCCACAAAACCCACTGCGGTTAATGTAATTAGCTTTTTGCCTATTAAATATAGTTTTTAACTGGTTTCAACATATGACAAAGGTTCCAAGCACATCACAAAATTATCTTTTACCCTGCCGCCTTATTCAGTAATCACTAAATAAAAACCTAAAGAACAGATATTCAAATAATATGTGCTACGCACTGTTCCTCCTTGTGGTTTAATGAAAAATAGGACTATATTACTGATACAATGTATAATTCATTCACACCGGACCGTTAAATTCAGAGGCTGCTTTGGAATACTGATGAGGCAACACTTCAGTCTTCCAGATTTTGCATACATGCAGTTACTTCCATTGAATATATTGTCCGTATTACTTGCTAATGGTATATGGCTATAAGCGGATTCAGCTGTGATTGTGGATGTGATCATGGGATTTAGGGACTTGTTAGAGGAAGTCCTGATATGCATGACTGCAAGAGCAAAGCCCATGCAATGCTAACGCATGTAACAAAAGGGACTCTTAACATTATGAATACAGAGTCATAGATGCCGTGTTTTTGTAAAGGACACCTCACCATCAAATTTCATACACTTGAATGGATATTCTCCAGATATTCTTGAGTTAGGTTTATGCATAGAGTTAGAGCTTATGGATAGAGTTAGGTTTAGTCTTACTGATGCTGTTTATAAATTTACATGCTTTACAATTTGTAAGTAGTTTGACGTATTGCTATGAGAGTGTGTAATTTTGGCATCAGTAAAAGCAATCACATCTGTGAGCCCTCGACTGCTAATTGATGAGAGCCCTGGAACCATTGCTAGGTTCCCATGCCAATCCTTGATAGAGATTCTTTCTGCTCCCCTGCTGGAGAGATGGACACCATTCTTCCAAAGAGATCTCTAATTGGTTTTGTGGAGACATGGGTTGTGATCTGGTGACTTAATGTGATTTACATCTTCCTACTCATCACATGTTCCGTGGCAGCCATTGGCCATCGGTCCTATGGATGGAACATCATCAGAACACCCATCATAATGTATTTTCACCATACATTAGAGATGATGACGAATTATTTTGTAATGATCTGCTTCAGTCTGTGGGAACTTATCTGTAATGTGTCTGTATGAATATGCATTACAGGCCCAAGCTTATGAAATAACAGATATGAAGATATGATTGAAGACAGAAAAGGCAGGTGTTCATCATAAAAATCCATCATATCAAAAAGCGGTTCTTCTTGCCAGGCCTAACATACAGGATTAGCAGAAAGGCAGCCTGGGACGTGTTAATTCTCCTGTTTGTGGGATAAGATGCTTCCCACCATCCAAACAACAAACAATACGGCGCCTATCATTTAAAGCAATCTTCCTTGGTGTAAATATCACAAACCTGAACAAACATGTCTACCCACATGCAGGACACGATAATCTGGCCATCGCACCACTTCACTTTTATTGGAGTTTTGAAGAACAAATAGGATGTGTTTACTTCAATGTTTTCAATGAAGACTTTTTGAAAGAATGTTTCAGGAACTTGTGTACCAGTACCGATATGGGCTTTAGGGGGCAGTGGTAGCCTAGCGAGTAAGTAAGAGGACCTGTAATTGGAAAGTTGCCACTGAGCAAAGTACCATCCCCACACACTGCTCCATGGGTGCCTTTCATGGCTGCTCACTGCCCACCAAGAGTGATGGTTAAACGCAGGGGACGAATTTTGTTGTGTGCACCACGTGTTGTGCTTGCTGTACTTAACAATCACTTCACTTGCACTCCATGTGACTCCTGTGACAGTAAGGTCATAAGACGTATCTCTGACAATGCATACCAGGATTGGAATAATTTATCTTTTAAGTTGTTAGTCAGAGAAAAGAGACACATGCGACGTATTGATAGGAGGTTGTTTAAAAAGATCATAAAAATTTGATGTCAGAAATAACTATGTACAAGCTAAAAGGGCAAGGTAACAAGCAAGTTATTTGTTTGAATATATGAATATATACGAATAGATTATTTCTATGTATGGAAGCCATAGCTGATAGGAATATGCTATAAATTGAGCCCCTTAATGCAAGCTAAATCTATCAAAGCCTCAAAGAAAATTGAAAAAATAATGTGCAGATCGATAATTGAAATTGATCTGATGTCGTGTACTATTCAGACTTTTATGCTGACATCTCTCCATTCATGTCAAAATCCACTTAATCACTTAGTGTGCAATTCATTAACATTTTTAACACAAAAACATGTGCTGTTCGACACAGAGTAACAAACACTAAAATGTAATTAAAATTAAGGCTATTGATTACCCAGCAGGCAAGCTTATAAATAATGGCACCCATAACTAAATGAAAATGATAGGTGAGGTGTCTGATTTATGCCCGGAGTCTTGTGTACAGGCAAATAAATCATTCACATCCACGTACATGGTGAGTTATGAAGCCGCTCGGCACACAGAATAATTGCTGCCTCCGTGTCACCACTTGTGTTGGGTGTTTGTCGTGGAGTACCCAGGCAGCAAAGCAAGTGTACCCCATTATCGCGCAACAGATCTGGTCTATTGTTGCATAAAGCACACTGAAGAAAAATTGCATCGGAAGCTGTTAAATCACAAGCAACGTTTATGAATGTGCGCCGCCACTCCTGTCCCCGTTCCTCATGGGAAGCGGCAGTACATTACGGAGACACCACAGTGTAACAAGGAGAAACATGGCTTTACGGCTGCCTTGCCCTCTGTCGACAGCTACTCTAAATTACAATATTTCATCAAGGACGTATCTAAGCAGTAATATTTAAGCAGGAGTGCTATGCCTCTGCCAATATAGATTAATCATATTAGATTACAGTATCACGGCAAACAGTGGGAATGTAAAAAATATTTTAATTTAGATTCCCCAAAGAAAAGTTGTCAATAAGGAAGGTAGCAGATGATTGCATGTATGCAGGTCAAGACCGGTCTTATCATGCACATTTCCAATTATGTTTGGGATCCGCCAAGGTGCCACTGAGGTGCCACTGACCAAAGCACCGTCCCCACACACTGCTCCCCGGGTGCCTGTCATGGCTGCCCACTGCTCATAACGTGTAAAAAGTAGAGGACACATTTCATTGTGTCACCGTGTGCAGTGCTGTGTTTCACAATGACAATTACTACTAAATTGAATCAGGAATGTGTTGTATTTTTGTTCTAAGGTTGCATGTGTTATATTTTTTAGACTTTGTCTGTGTGTCTGCTAGTTTGTCTAGATGGGACGTCTTGGTAAAATTAAAAGAATGTAAAAGCAAATACATAAACAAAGCATGCAAACACAGCGTAGATAAATTTTCAACATAC
This sequence comes from Denticeps clupeoides, assembly GCF_900700375.1. NCBI lineage: Eukaryota > Metazoa > Chordata > Actinopteri > Clupeiformes > Denticipitidae > Denticeps > Denticeps clupeoides. The sequence goes on from NC_041724.1 coordinate 10,247,564, forward strand.
CTTATTGTGTTTCAATGAGACTTTGTTCGGTTTTGTTGCATTCTCTTAGTTAACTTCACTCTTTGGTTCTCATTTGTTTGAGAATTGATCTTTTAATGAAATCACTTGCCCTTTAGACGTTGAGTCCTATTCAGCAACTGAGTTCTGCTGAATATTGTGTTGCTGACCCAAAATAAACATTGAACTCCACTGAAATCCACACACACAGAACCCTGCAAGAACCCTTCAACATCCAGAAAGTGGCTTTCATTAAATAAAAACACGTTCAGGTTGGAGTGCCATGAGAAAAGGCATTTCAAAGGGATTTTCAGAGACTCTGGGCCCTCATTAAGTTCTCCACACACCCAGAAATCACATAAAAGTGGGGAAAAGTGTGTGTGTGTGTGTGTGTGTGTGTTTGTCAGTGAAGACATCATGGGACACATGCTTGTTTCCAAATGAAGGTGAGGTCCAGTTAAAAACACCCTGTTAAAAATACTGATTAAAGGACATTCAGCAGTGAAATAGCGAAAAATATTTTAAGGTGTTAATAACCACGGCTAAGCCTGGGCACACACTCATGTCTCGACAAAAGCGTTTCTCTATTAAAACAGCTGTTTGCTGGATGATCCTCATGGCAAAGGATGAATGGGCCTGGAGGGGGAAAAGGCAGTATTTCATTGTATTGACCAAGTTCCAAAAACAATTTCAAACATGCATTCTACATTCCATTTCTGGAAGTGGTCCAAACTGGTGGGATGACCTTTAATAACCCCGATCACAGTCACTGCAATTTAAACCATGTGAACTGCAAACAAGCATGAAATATGTCACACATATACGCAGAGATTGTGCCCAATATATATCTTTCAGTTACGGAATATATTTAAAATAAATGAACTGTGAGGATAAAAGATATTGAGTTATTATATTATGTAAATAGTCTGTAAAGTACAGGATCTAAAAAAGTTAAATCACTGGCTGAAGAATCCAGTTCCTAATTCTGAAATCTTAGAATCGAGCTGTTAACTGATAAACTGTGGATTTGCATATATTCTTTAATGAAGAAAAAAAAGTATCGACATAAAGTAACATCACTCCTTAAATGGAGCACAAAAAAAAAAAGAGGTCAGAATAATATCTGTGGGAGAGCAGAGCAAGAACAAGAAAGAAAAAAAAAAAATCAATGTAATGAGAAATGGATCCTCGACTTTGATGATGTAGCCTTGCATCAGCAAGTCTAAGTAGACATGCAACACCACTAAAAACCTTGACATTGGCTTCTTAAGTGTACATTATTTTTGGAAAAGCTGTCATATTTCAAAAAATGACAGCTCTTTTAAGCTTCCTCAGACCGCTCCAACCTTGTCATTATCTGAAACAATGTCTTTTAAAACGGCCTACAAAGGCTATTATTTTACACAATGAAAGCCTTAGCGATGGGTGGCCAAGGATTTTGCCAACACAGTCACTTTATTTTTTCCCCCTCCTTCCCCACTCGATCTCCCACGATCATAATAATATCCTGCTCGTCAATTTTTTTTTCCCCTTTCTGTTTTGCCTCGGTTTAACCACGAACATCCGTGAAAGGGATAGCGCATACGTCAGTACATGTCTGGAGCACCAATGCAGAGCAACTGGATCTCCGCTGGCACTTCATCACATCAATTAGAAAGCCGATCCACGAGGCCACAGAGAGAGACCTGGGGTCTGACTGACACACAATATCAAAGCCGTATCGTCACCGTAGCTATGTGTGTTTGGCCTAATGCTGTTCAGGGAGCAGTGCTGTTACAAAATGTCCATCAAAACATTAAAGCAGGCAGCACTCCCTTTGCAAATTTAGGGCACTTTTATTCATACAGGATTTCACTTTTTTTCCAGAATGTTTAGCCTGTTTCAACACGACAACAATTAACACAATTTGACAGTATGATATGCAGTGAAATGCTTTGGTGACTGCTGTAGACCTCAATATAGCAAGTATTCAAGTAGGCCCAATATGAAAATATTGCAAATATAACCAAATATTACAATTTTATGTTATTAAACATAAAATATATGTAACAGGTAGGGCAAAGGTGTGCAAATGTGTAAAGTGAAAGTAGTGAAAATTTGTGCAAAATTCTGGAGGGATTGAGTCCAGAAGTGAAAGAAAGTGCTGGAGTGTATTAGAGTTCTGTCCTATGAAGTGTTGTTGCTCCTCCTCATTCTCATGTCAGATTACTGTACTGGCCCAGATATTTTCCATTAAGTAAAGATGATTCAGAAAAAATGCTGCTGTCTTACACTCAGGGCCCAGATGAAAAACGGGGAGGTGGCACCAAATGTGACATTTTGTTTTGTGACACAACTTTCTTTAAAAATTTTATTTAAACTGGAATTTATCTAATGACTGATGCTAAAAACAACATCCATCTTCATTTCTGCTTCCATTTGAGTCAGTGTGGTATTCGTGAACATGGCAGTTCAGAAATAGTGCTGGTTGACTGCGTGACCTGTAACAGTCATGTAGGACATTTTTCACTCCTGTCTTCATCAGGGATCAGCTGTTTCTCAGTTTCTTGCCTAATAATAAATTTGGCAGGTTCTAAGCAATGAAGAATGAAATAAAAAAAAACTTTCTGGCTTAATGAGCAGGCAAATGTTGAGTGACTGCTTGTAATAGTCCCAAACTCACAAAATCGAACCTGCTGCTTTGGAGATGCTGTGCTCGACTTGCCTGAGCATTACAACTTGGGCCTTCTCACAGTCACTTAAATTCTCCTACTTGCCTGTTACTCCAGCTTCCAACACATCAGACGATGACTAATTGTCCAAAATAGCTGGCAAATATATGGTTATGGTTATTCAATGTTTTTCACTTCACCCACCGGTAGTTTTAAAGGTCAAACCATTGTGCTCAATAATTCAACACTTTGTGCCTTTCTGTATTTACATCTAAATTCCCTTTTTGATGTTTGTTCTCTAACAGGGCACAGGATAATGTTGTGGTTAGTGCTGATAAATTATGTTCATTCTGTGGGGTTCTCCCCTAGGTGATGTCAGTAATTAACACATTTAGCTCTGAATGGATAACCGTGATTTCAGATCAACTCACCAATGCACAGAACAACAATATAGCATAAACAAGAACAAGCTTTTGCACATTATTTTACATATTAAATCAACCTTACCTGAAAAGCACCAAATGTACCACCCTGTTGTTGTCTGCCTCCACCGAACAGTTTCAATACATGTCTGTACATGTCATTAAATGCAGACATCATATCTGTAATAATATCTTGCTAATATAGTGTATTTTTGGGTGACAATTTTTTGCTGTTGCAGATACAAGCAGCTGTGGTTCAAGTTAAATCACAGAAATTGGCCCCACCTAATTGTGGCCAATAAATGCTTAGGTTTGCCTAGAGATATTGTGTGGTTTCCACTAAGATGAAAAAAATGCGGCCCCAACCCAACCCTTCCTGATCCCATCATGTCTCCCCTGAACTGGCAGGTGTGTTTCCTGCCGCTTCCCAAATGACATCTGAAACATCACAGAGGAGAACTAATCCACCTCTAACTGAATTAGCTCTCACACCTCACCTGCACGTGATTCTGGAAAAATCCTCTTTTCTTTCCCCCTTCTTTCCCAGACTATTGCTGGGCAATTTAGGGCAATGTAGTTTAAGACTAGCTTTAATTAGTGGCCGCCTCATTGTCACTTATCAGATAATGCTTTGCATTTCATAGCCAATCCACTGGTTTACATAAAGATTTAATATGCACATTGTACATTTATTTAAATAAATTGTATAAATGCACACAGGCAGACACTGTATTCATCCATATCCCTTTGGATGGTTATTTGATGCCAGGTTTAGATTACAATATTGAGACTGATATTGAGATCTCTGATTGAAGAAAGACCAGCAGTTGATCGTCACTGAAAATGAACGTGGTCAAAGCTGCTGACACAGTCATTGCTGACTGGAAGCAGAAATGAAGCAGGCAAATTTACATGCAGACAACGAGTTGCAGCCAATGGGAGCCCAGAAAATGGAATAGAGGAAATATGCTTTTTTCGTTGTTTTTCTTGAACTAATCATTTCAAGAACTAATCATTTTTCTTGAACAATCATTACATCATTTGTCAAAACTCCTGTTCTGTCATTTCCTGTGTCACTTGTCCCATATCTTTTCATGACAGAATGTAGCATGAGCTACATGAGCAATCCAGCGACTTTGAATGTTGTGCTGTCTGAAAGTAGTTGGCGGAAAACAGTGTAAATGTAATAATAAAAAATGTAGTCTCTCTCTCTCTCTCTCTCTCTCTCTCTCACACACACACACACACACACTCCATTAATCACAGTGACAGGAACTCTCTCTCACTCTGGATCTGGATCTCCTATGGATCTTCATCACGCTGCAAACAGGAGATGATCTGGATGTTAATGGGTCAGAAATGTTGTCTCAGCAGTGCAAAGTGAAGATATTGGCCACCTTTGGCTGGGAACTTTTCAGCTTTTTGGAAGGATCTGTAATAATTATTCTTACTTATGTGTCAGACGAAGAGAGAGGAGGAAAGTCAGTACAACCAGTCGCCTGCGTTACACAGAATTGCCAGAACTGGCCTCTAACTAATGAAACACAATATGCATGTACGCACGTGTGTCCTCGTCTGAAACTTCAACATTACTTCCAATAAACAGTTCGCAGAGAGCAGACAGTCTACCTCTCTCTCGCAGCTAATGAATGCCCAGCACGACGGCACTCTGCCTCCACGGAGCGGTCTAATTGATGACAGTAATGATGGAGCGCCGGGTGACATTAATGAGATGTGTTGGAGTCAGCGTGCAGGCAAACACTGCCTCTGCCATCCCTCATAATGTCCTGCGTGACGGGCCCATTGATGTAGGAACAGATACATTACAGCCGCAGAGGCGGCGGGGTCCTCTTATACTGCGAACGCGTCCGAAAAACGATCGTGTGTGACAGGCTTAAATGGCACTTTTTTTTTTTCTTTCACAGGGAATCAAAACGCGTTAACTAAGCTAAAGAACAGGGATTGAGGCAGTGCCATTAGCCATGAACCGCACACACAGACACATGCAAGCAGACACAGAAGGTTTTTTTTAAAGCTCTGGCTCACAAATGAACGAGTTAAACCAGTGTGGTTTCTGAGCCCAATTCTGCAACAGCAAAATGTCAAAAATCCACTCTTAATATTCAGACGAATACGCCATGGTCTTTTCTTTTTTTCTTCTTCTTCTTCAAAATACGGCCTTTAATGAACAAGATGGGGTCAACCTTTCCCAGACGTTTTTTACAGGCCTCGCTGCTGTAATGACACAACAGATGTGGGTCATTTTAGGACATTTTGAACTGACTGAATAGTACGACTAGTAGTTCTTAGATAAGACATGCTGTACGCTGTACAGGCGGATGAAAAAAAGGAAAGAAAAGCAAGGAAACCTTTGAACTGCAAAATCAGCTGTATTTCAGTACTTAAATAGTTATTTATTCAGAAAAAATGCATAGTAAAGTGATACATGCTGATTATTTTGTGTGTTTTTTTTCAGAGGAACTTTGCAACCCAAATCCCAGAAATTATATCAGATATTAACACTGTTGAATTACATGAATTATGATCAAATGCCTGAAAACAGCGTTTTTATAATATAGTCATTAAAAAGGGCTGAGGCTCACCTTCACAGCCCCATTACTATTTATATGCAATTTCATGCAACAATTTACTGTCAAGTCATGTTCTGAAACACATTAACCACTTATGGGAGTGATTATTTTTTTATTAAAAGGCCCAGTAACTGATTAATCCTCATATGCAGATGCTGGAGGCACACTTTTTAGCATAATGCAAAAAGCTCTAATGCAGCATGGTTGGCGTTCATGCTTCCTGGGACATATATTATTCATGAGACATGAATATGCACCCGCTGAGAAGGACACTGTATTCTATGTTAAACATAATGTGACAATCCCTCGAGTTCAGAGGTATATGTCCAACATAGAATACTAGTGTTTTTTTTACATTAAATTTTACATTAAATGTACATGCAATGTACTATCAAGGCCATAAAATGCCCCAAAACAGCCATCATAAATAAATGTATGATCCTGGTCTGTGTATTATAGAAATAATAAACTGTACATTTCCTTGTTTCCTTAAATAAAGTTTAAGGTGAAGCACAGCTCCATTTGAGATTTGGTGTTAGTCCACCATGGCCCATCAAATTTGGACAAACATGCACTCGCAAACCATTTAATTGCACTGAGCCAAAGGGATAAATGAGATCATATAACCACTGTGATACTGCATATAACCACTGGATAGAATGCCAAATGCATGGAGCTGAGCTGCAAAATTTGTAATGAATCTTGAAGAAGGCTGCGAGCTGAGCTTCTACCAAAGGTCCTGAACTCCCAGCCTTTAAAATTTTATAGCCCGGCCTTGCAGAGACAAATGAAGATTCTTCACATTAACCAAAACTCAATTCACTCTGTCCCTGGCATGAAGTGGAATGAAGAATGGCAGCCCCACAGGACCCTGCTTACTTCACACAGGCCAATCTGGAGGAGCTGCTAATGGCAAAGCTGCTGTGTGGCTGAAGAAAATGACCCATGTGTCTCCTTTCAAAAGCCCAACATGTTGGGTGAAGACTATTTAATGTGCTTGTTGTAAGTAAGTAAGAAACGTATCTTCACCATAGACCGAGCAGGATGGATGGGTCAACATCAGGCAGAAGCACAGATAACAAGCTAGTACAAAAAGAAAACTAGAACATTCTGGCTTCACATGTCAATTCCATTTCGGCAGACCATCACTGTTACTCAACCACTGACACTGACCTTTGACCATTTCAGATTAATTCAACCCAGGTCTCCTGGTAACTTGAATTTGCATTCATGAGAATGGGAAGTACATGAGTTCACACGGAACTTGACCCTTGACCTACACATTCTTATCAGTTAAAAAAATGCAAGCTACCAGTCATTCCAAATTCTAAAGGAATACTCTGCAGTTGTTTAGATGGGACCAAACGATTGCTGCCATGGATGTGAGAACACGAATTCACATCTTCAGCTCTGCAAAAGCTTCACCACGGAACAGATATTTAATGCAGGAGGCATAACCCATGCGGCCATAACTGTTCCTTCCTACAGGAACCCCTACAAAATTGTGCAAGCAGGTGCTGATTTAAACATCAAATATTTTTTTTCAAAAATTTCTGGGCAGTGATTTATTTACCATGCGCAAGGCAACACGAGCAGGATGAAACCGCCTTTGCTAACCAAATAAATAATGTGGAGCTAACATGGCAACAGAATCCATTTCTAGAGAACCTAACAGAAAAGGCAAGGCTGTATCAGCTGAATAATGCAGCGCTGCTGAAAACTACACCTCATCCGGATCCTCCATACATGATAAAAACATTTTATTTTAATTCTTTCATTATTTCTCCACTCTGAAAATGAAAATGAAAAAACTCTGAATGAAAAGGCCTTGGAAAGACGTTCGGAGGTGGGAGATGGTGCAGGTCTGCCGGAGCCTTTTACTGGGAAGGCTTGGGATTACCAAACAAATTTAATGCCCTGGTAGGTCGGCGTGGATTCAAATTGTTAAAATTGAACGCAAATTTGGTCTAAGCGGGTATCGCTGTCGGCGTGTCGCCTTTTTGAAGCCCATGTGTCGATTTATCCCACCACAAAAAGAACAGGGACACAGATGCAGGCAACAGGGACAAGAAGTCACCAAAAGCTCATCAGAAACCCCCCTCAGCACAGAACAATGTGATAAATAAGTAAAAACAACAAAGGGGAGAACCACTACAAAGAATTAGAACAAAATGGCAAAAAACAGAAAGCATCGTGGGGCTGCAGTGAGCCGTCGGCCCCCACGCTCCAGTTTGTAGATAATGGGAAAACAGAAATGGGAGGATGAGACGTTCCGCAGCCTCTGGTTCTTTTAAACTTGCTAATCGAAGTCTCAGTGGCCCTGGATACTGGGCACCGCTCTGTAGTTACTTAAGGGAAGAGTTCAGCGAAACGTGCCCAGTGCATTTTAATATGGGAACAATTACAAACGTGCCATTGTGGGCATTTAAGACAATGGAGCTTCTGCTGCTTCGCCCTCATCACATGCACACAACACTGACAGAGGATACAGAGGATAAGTGACAGATAACATGAGAGCAATGGGCCTATTTGTAATGAGCACAAAAGTCTAATAAGTTTCAGCAATGAACATCAAAATGCTTCAGATACGCCTCACAGAGAAATCTGTGGCCTTCCACAAGCCTCTAGGGGCATTCAACTACAGCAAATATGAGAGTATAATTGAAATTCAGAAATTATGCGTTTCTGGGGAGAGATCAGCCAGAGTATGTCAGACTTTTTAGCTTAAACCGTTTCACCACTGGCAATAAAAACAATGCAAACGGTGGCACACTTGCAACGATTACTGTAAGTGTGCTTGTGGACCCCCCACTGAGACACTTAGTAACTCCAAGTGCATATGCCAATGCTTACATAAGGATCAGATGGTAGGAATCTTTAAAAAGGGACTATGAAAAGGAAAATATAATCATTGCTTGATTGCTGTGATTTCCACTTACAGCCCCTGACTGAGAAATTAAACTCAGGTGGAATGCTTGTTAACAGTGGAGTGCTGCAGGAGAGGCTGTGATCGGGAAAGCCTGGGCTTAATTTATCAGCTCCAAAATGTTCTGAAAGTTCACGTTCCTACTGCTCTGTGAAGACTGTGCGACTTCAGCAATCCCATGCAATTCCATACAAATTACAATGAGTGTCATGGATCTAGTAAACATGGGTCCAACAAGGTCTGTATACTGTACAATGATATCACTTACTCAATCATAGGCTATAAGGCAAGTTTGCTACATAATTGGAATGAACAAGAGGTAAGTGTCACCATCACGTTACGTACAGCCCTAGAAAATAGGCAGAGAATTCTAATTTTCAAAAACTGAAAATAAATGTTTAGTGGATGCTTGAACAAGACAAAAAAAAAATCAAACATGACGTATGTTGATGTACGTCCTGGATGTACACTTTTTGTATCATATTTGATACATTAGGCATTTCTGGTAAATTTCTGTATTTTTTTGTAAAACAAAAAGATAAATTTTGTGTGCCTTTAGAATACCAGCCTTTTACAGCCTTAACATAACTGTTTTGCAACAATCTCTGTCAAATTTCACAAAAGCAGTTTCTTTTTTTTCCTTGCATTGCTTGTCTTCTTTCTTAGGCTGGTAAATGATCATATATAATGTAATCAGTTTTTGTCACATTGCACTTACTATAACTATAAAAAAATAACTTCCTATCCCAATAAAATCCTGCAGGTTACAATGTGCGTGCAGCCAATTGCGTGCAGAAAGGTAACCCTGTGAACCAGGAATCCCTTGCCTGCACAATCCCATTGAAGGGTTAAAGTGAGAAAAATTGCTGAAAACCTTAATGCTGACAGATTGGAGCAGTGATGGCCTAGCAGTGTTGTCCATCCTTTCATGGCTGCTCACTGCCCACCTATTGTGATGTGTTAAATGCAGACGACATATGTCGTTGTGTGCACCGTGTTCTGTGCTGTGCATCACAAATGACAAAAACAATCCCTTCACGTCAGAACTTTATGCATATCTTCAAACTGGTCTTACTGGCCGCGCACTGACGCCGAAAATAGTGTATTGTATCCCGCAAGATTATTAAAAGCCAGAGGATTGTGGATGAGTTGAATGTGCTTGCTCTGTTCTATAATTGACATGGCGACCAGCCAATGTGTCTAACACCATTGCTCATTTAGTGATCAGTATGCATGACACAACTTCCTGACATAACCCCTCAGTGATGAGTAATGCATCAATGACAGTATTGCTTTGTCTTTTTTGATCTTCTTCTGGCAAATCATTAATAGGGAGCCAACCAGTCGCCTCATCCAAAGTGGTTGTTCATGTATGAAACCGGATTAAACTGAAGCTGTGTGTGCCACAAAAAGACAATGCGGTTTAGAATGGTTTCGAAAGTGAGATAAGTGCTGAACATGTGCCAATGGTCACCCACAGGCCAACATGACCAATAAGCTGCCATGGCAAGGTGAAAGTCTGGCAGTAGCTTAGAAAGGATAACCTTGACCATCAGGAAAAAAATACCCTTTTTAAGGCCAAAACAGATCAGCCTCGGCCTGAGAGGATGCCTGGGATTTGGGTCACTAAGGTGACGGATTTCCTCCTTTTCCACTCTCTTCGAACAGAGCCATTCATCCATTACTTTCCAAAGAACAGCTCTCTTTTCAGGCCACGCTCTGATCCAGCTGTTTCCCAAAATGGTCATGCTAGACCATGCAATGCTTTGTGATGAGCCCCCTTTGGGATTTGCACACAATGGGCTTCCAAATGCCAAACACCACCTTGATCTATTTTCCTTGTGACTAGGTGGCATCTTCCAATTCACAGAGAATTAAGCAGCACACCCCGAGTTTGGGGGCAGGGGAGATTCATCCTCTTGTCACCAAACAAGGATTTTCAAGCAACATGCCACCTTTAAAAAGTGATAGATTACATTTGAATGCTACTTACACAAGCTCTGAGGCAATTAGCTTGGCAGGCGGTTTGAATTAGCATCCACCCCCTTCTGGATTTATTGCATTTGAGTTTACAGGGGTCTCACGGCACAAAATTGTGGGATTCTGGGTGGAGCATGGGTGGGGCTAGTAAACCATAGCTCATCAATCATGGATGATATACTGTATAATTCAAGCAGGGCAGCATTTTTATTCCATCAACTACAGTAATGTAAGGAAGCATATTTTCCCTAGCAAAGGCTTATCATCGATGCAGGAGGAAAACATTTTTAGAACGTATTGCTTGCAAGGCCACGCCATTCTCAATTCGTTGGCCTAAATAAAAAAAAAAAGAAAGCAACTGAAAGCAGCCATGCAAATCAGCAGTAAAGTCCTTGTCCACATGTCCTCCAAATGTCTGGTTTGTTTCGCTTTATGTTATATTACACTTGCAGAACTTTAAATCCTGTTGAACTTCAACGCCCTTCCTCGCCACCCCCAGACACACACATTATCCAACAAGGCCGAGAGTCATCAATGACAATTTGCTGTCACTTATGATGGTTGAGCAGTAGACCATATGCAAATTTGCTAGCACAAACAATGCATGCTTTCTACTCCTCTGTGACATTTCCTGGATACTTCCCGCCCACCTACCAATTTGATCAATTTTGCCAGTTGTTCTGCATAAATATCAAAAGACACAAGCCCAATGCAATGGGGAAACAAAGCTAGGAAATCAGCAACTAGTGTGTGACATTCAGCTTGTTCCGTCACTACAAAGCCTTTGCAAAACACAAAAATAGCCCCAGACGAAAGGAATAAATAGCTGATTTGTGACTTTTTAACAAAAGCTCAGTGACATGGCTTTGGCTTCCGGTCTGGCATCATTACCAGTCTTATCTCGGCGCCAGCTGCAGCCGGCTGCTGAAATTCAGCCCACCTGCGACCCCCAGATAAAACAATCGACACATTCTGCTGCGCCCATTGTCTATTCCTCCTTCCGAATTTGAACCCGGACCCCACCACGTTCACCACGTTCTCTGCAACCCAGAACAAGAGCATAATAATAAGCTGACGAATCAGAGTGAAAGCCATACTAACCCACAGCATTACTATTTCCAAATTCTAATTCTTATGATCAGAGTCCGTTTGACTCTGCTCATCTTGAAAGTTCCAATGAATCATTTAAGTTGCCTGATGTTAATCACCCTAAAAGTTGTATTATGAGGTTCTAATATTAACAACATTGATGGAGTCCACCGCTTGCATGACATCAGATTTTACAAACTAATGTAAAACAAAGTTATAAGGTTCTGACGAGTTAAATGTCCCACTTAACCTGCCATAATTTGCATGATAATTAACCAATCTGCGCACAGCACTTCCTTTTCATGAAACTGTAGATTAAGACTCAAAGTGTCCTCCCTGACATGGAACCTGCGGTCACCCTGTCTGTAACAGGTGGCACAGCCATTATTCATAGGTATCCTCTGAGGGGATTGGTCCTGTCTAACTGTAGATGGCAAGGATAAGACAAGGAGGAAGAAATTTCATATGCCAAGGCCTTCAAAGCCCTCAAAAACATTTCAAAATAATATTTTGCTGCAGTGACCTGTATCTGGACATGTGAAGAAGAAACCATTAAATCCAAGATTTACTGCAAACCGCTCCCATTTTAATAACAAATCAACTTAAATCACTTGAGCAAAATAAACATCATTTTGTCTGACTAATCATAAATCTGGCTGCGAGACAGGATGAAAAGGTTTGAATGCGCAGCTTTAAAAGTCTCTTAAGTGACCTGTTCCTTGAGAATAAGATGGAGAGAGCCTTGAAAGGTGCCTGAAATTACAGCTTGAAAGACTTTCTAAAATTATGCGGGTCTTTCATTTTATTCTCATGTTTTATTCTCCTGCTCTAGATAACAAATGTCCCCCCTCGCAGCAGCTACTGGAGATAAATGGAGTCTCACAAGGTGGTCCGCGGCTTTTTATAACATGGGACGGCTCTATCTCCGCCGCCCATTTCTGACTGCCGGTGACCTCCAGTCTGATAATCACTTTCTCCACAGGAACCCAACCGAGCTCAGAACTGGGGAATGCAAAAAGTCCATTGAACCTCAAAATGAAATGTCTCACAGTCAGCCAGGATGCTTTTGTGTGTATGTATGTAATTATTACTGCTACGTTGGTCAGTTGCAGGCGGTTAAACAAATAGACTGTACCTTGCTTAATTAAATAGTGGAAACGTGATACTAAATTCGTATCGAAATTTGTGGATAAGGGTCACTGTGGTTTGCATCACACGCCTCTCCAGCGCTTTATTAGCAGCTTAGACAGTTAAAACTATAAACATAACCAGAAGCACCCATACAGGCCTACGCATCACCATGACCTGCGGCTTTGCAGGTCAGCAAGTGTGGAAGCCTTTGGCCTGAACCGGCGGGCCAAATCGGCAGAGGCAGGCGCGCCGTTCCATCATGGAGGAGCACTCCTCCACAAATGGACACATCCATCCTCATTTCACAGGCCACTTCACCTTTCACAGCTTATGGAAATTCTGGGCAATTGAGGACAAAGAAAAACACCGGCGAGGTGCAGTGACTGTGTGACGCGATAATGGCTGTTTCGTCCTTGCAGTTGCGCTTTGATAGATGCACAAATATGCATTGGAAATGCAACTGGGAGGACGGCGGGAGTAAGTCTTCAGTATGAAGGGGGTCGGAAGGAGAGGAAAAGAAGGCCGTGTGACACGCCAGCCAAATTGGGGCCTTCGGGGGAAAGTTTTCAAGGGTGAGAGATGAAAGTTAATATGATGGCGCCGCTGACCGGCTAAGTGCTTGACAAAGTGGCTGGGGAGAGGATTCAAGGGGCACTCAGCCGCATGGCTTCCTCTTTAGTTAATATCTTAGTTAATTTCATAAAGTGCGGGTCAGCATTTTTATTTGGTTTTAAAAGGCTCCGGCTGCTTAGTCAGTTAAAGCTGATGACAAATACAGTGAGAGACGCGTCGCCAAATGTCATGCAAACAGCCTGATGCACTTAAAAAGATCAAGCGCACGCAAGCCTGAGAGCATAGGGGGTTAAATCGGCACTTTTAGCACCACTGCCCCATGTCTTGCATGGCAGATTTCAGGCTTCAATCCAATCTGTGCCTCTCTTGGCAATGATTGATTGGCCGCAGGGTTGAGCAATATTTTAATTCAAATATGGATCGCCGTGAGATCATCCATTTAGCCACCAACTAAAGTTTGTCAGGGTAAAACCGAAATACTTATTTTCTGACTTGAATTAATAGCCAATGCCTGCATTTTAACCATAAAGTTTATGAATGAGTGACACATTTGACCAGATCAACTGATTCGAGATTGTCATTTTGATTTAAACAATATATACCATCATAATTTAATTTACATGATATTGTGATTTATATCATTACAGAGCATTTTTCTCTCAAGCCTGGTGACTCCAACAAGGTGAATGCAGCAGCAGATGATTACAAAGTTTGTGTGAAGCTCAAAAGACAGCCTTTGCTTGGCTGCCAGCGAGGTGATAAAAGACCAATGTGTTGCAATGCCATGGAAACCTTTTAGTTCATATCCATGTGTTTTAGAGAATAATCGTATATATTGCTGGGCATGCACAAACAAAGGTTTAGAATAGAAAGGGATCAAGCTCTGTACAACAGTACATATTTTGAACAGTAGTTTCAAAAACGATATGATTATAGTTGTATATTTGGTTTCCCACATACCTGCCAGCTGCTCAAACAGGGATTGATATGAACAGTTAATTATGCAAAGCAAATGTTCTCCCACTCAAATTCCAGACTTTGCAGTGCAATAAAGCACATGGAAATATAAATAACATGCATTATGTACATGTGTTCACAGCCTGTATTACAGGATCATCACACAGATTTCTTAAAACAAGAGTGCAGATGAAATGTGCCTTTTTATTATTTTAATTTAATTTAATTATTTAATGATGTTTGTTTTTTTTGGAATTACTTGTGATAGCACTGTTTTTGAAAGCAGCATGTGATACCACTGAGGATGCTTCTAGCAGGGTTGCCAGATCTTGGGTGAGAAACTGGTTCAATATTTTTTTAGTGCTTTATTTTAATTTAAAACTATTTATTTTGGCTGTATACAAGTGCAGTCGGAGATTTGGCCTGTGCTGTGTTTGTTTCGGTTTATTCCTTGATTTGCCACAATCTGGGCTCGCATGCAAAAGGCAACAGGTTGGAGTTACAGATCATAATTTGTTTAGGGTTTCTTTTCCTCGTGTTTTTTTTTTGGTTGTTGTTTTCCACATACAGTCACAGGATGAACAGCATCTTGAATGCCGAGTGCCTTCACAATAAAAATGCTGATTTGAAATTACCAACACTGAATAATTTTACAACTGTGCAAGGCAAATCAAACAGCTTATAATGAACCTGTTATTCCCCCCACTCCACAACAAATAGTTTTGACATATTTTTGTTTGTTTTCTTTTTTCCCTTTTCTGTCAAAAAGTGACTTTATAAAAAAAGCAATAATGAATTACAAAAAATGCATTGCATCACCTCAATTTATTTAAACTTTGCATTTTGTAGCCTACACAGAAATGCTAATGGCAACATTTAAAGACCTCTTAAAATTGTTTAGAGCCTTCATGTCAGATGATTTATTGCCTCACAGAGGAGGTCATAAATTAATTTCTGTCTTTTAATAAAGGAAGCCTTACTTTTGCATATATAAATACGTAAGCACGTCCATTTGGCCCGCTGGAAATGGCCTGCTGCTTTGGACCTGTTTATCTGCCAAAGACAGCTCTGATGGCCTGACAGAGCCGTTCCATTGCCTGACAGACAAGGGTCTCTGGAGGATACCAGAATGCGGTTCTTCATGCCAAACGACCCATATTAGCTCTGACACCACTAGACCTCCATCAGCGTTGCGGTGACAGGGAGATGACAGGCTAGACGCCCCCCGCCACCCAAAACCAAATCAAGTCCTACGAGCAAATTGGCTCGCAACCAGTTAACAACTATTACACTTCTCACTGAGTGAAGAAGACCTCAGGGCGGTGTTTACTTTCTCTCCACAGGGCAGTCTACTTAGGTGGGCAAATAAGCTGCTCCCTGAATTGAATTGATTACATTTTATAAAAAAAAAAAAAACACAATTTAAAATTCATAAGTGATATTAAAATGTATGTAAATAATATGTCAAATATATTAGCGCTACATAAAAAAATGAATAAACTGATAAACAAATAAATGGTAGCACATATGAAATAAAATATAAATAAAATAAATAAAGATTATTAATTAATTAATTTTTTTTGTACCCTTGTTGCCAGGTGTGGCCAATCAGGCATCTTTTAAAGGCCGGGGATTTCTGCCCCTTCGGGAGCGGCGACATTTTTGTGAACTTTGGTGAATGTGTGTACTTTGAGTTCTGGCAATCGCCACATGCCTGCGGGCCAGTTTGTGTTTTCCCCGTTATTCCCTGTTTTTCGGCCACCGTGCCACGTTTCTTTATTGTTTATTAATAAAATCCTGTTTTCCAGCATGTCCTGCCTCTGCGCTTCTCTCCCCCGTCAGCTCGCCGGCGTGACACGTGTCACAGGTATGAAACCATTTGTCGAATGATGTGTCTCCACAGAGAGTGATGTGACGAAGGTGACCTATCTAGTTCTGGTAGTGGTAATGACAGTGCCGGCGAGGACGAAAGTGGCTGTCAACACATTTACATCAATTACATAAAGATGCTACAATTATTTCCTTTCAAACAAGATGTCTTTTTCCACAAACATCCTATTATCAATGCCATATACGTATGGAGCAGGAAAACTACACAGCATTTTCTCCCTGACCTTCAGAGTTGCCGCGATTCTTTTGTTCTTGGACTTTGAAATCAGGTGCCTGCCATGCTATACATCTCATATGATTCCTTCTGCAGGAGGAGTCAGCAGAGAGCTTAAACCTCGTGCTTTCATCTGGGTGGATGACAAAGAATAATTGATGACACCATCTTCTGATGAAATCAATCTCACATGGATACTACAATGGGCCGAGACGGGCCGGCAAAATAAGTCTGAAATAAGCAGCTTTCATTTTCTGACGGCGGGCCAGGAGGCGAAAGAAAAAAGCAACGGCCATGTCCAGATTGGCTGTAATTTGGCCAACAAACATTTTATATGACTGATTGTCCACGGATTACCCCAAACAACATTGATGAGTCAGTGACAATGGAAAGTAGGGCAGAATCTCAACATCTCACCCCACAACACAACACCTGAGTGCAGCACCTCAGATTCCAGGCTGCAGCTCAAACGCTCAAATAGGATTCATGGTACAAAGTAAAAATACTGTTATGATTATTGCATGTGTGTCCTTGCTGACTTCCAGTAAATCCTAATTGCATGTGTAAAAAACGCACATGAAGACCATGTGGTGTTGGAGAAGAGAATAGAGTGTGTAGAAAAACTCTTTCTCCCTCCACACAAAGCACTGTATTCAACCACTCCAATTTGATGTTACCTGGCAGAAAGAGGCATGGCACAATAGAGGTTAAAAATGAACAGTTTCTAATTTATTAACACCGGTAAATAATTATTGTAGTTACATGTGAATATTGAATGTAAAAAGGTACCAAGGTTACAGAGAAAGTAAACATGAGAAGAAAGAGTAAAGAGGGAGAAGAGAAAGAGAAGGGAAAGAGAGGGAAACCCCCCTGAGCAAGATAGCTCAGAGGTCCCTTTTCCACATGTGTGCAGACATTTATACCCCTGGCCTACAGGAAGTTGTCACTGGCCTACAGGAAGTTGTCACTGGCCTACAGGAAGTTGTCACTGACCAATCAGAACCTGTTGTTTCTGATGTCACGCCCCCGGTGCCTCCCATTTGGTGAAGACAAAGAGGGTGGGCGGTCCTGACGGCTGATACTTCGCACGTTGATGTCGGACAAAGGCATGTAAAAACCGGGGTGTCGAATCTTCACCCTCAACCATCGACACAGGAATGTTACACTTCCCCCTGCAGACATCTGTTATGCAATGCAAAAACAGGCTCCTGCGATGTCCATTCTTACAGACGGCCGGTTGATCCCCTGGGGCACTCGAGTATTCAGGGTCCATGGGGATCACAATTGGGTCATGATTGTGTATCTGCTTGCTTCCTGGTCAGTCGGGAATTCAAATGTAGCCGATAGTTGTGGTTCTGTGTCCTTTGTGATCCTCAGGCATCTGAGGTCACCCTTGTAGGGAAACCTGTCTTCTTGGCATAGATCAAACACAGCAGCATACATAGAATATTCAACTGGATCCAGGGCTTTTCACACTTGGTTGGGTTCTTTGTCTGGAGTGTGATGAGGTTTGCATACAGATTGTGCATGTAGAAAAACAGTGTTCATCGTACATTAAAACCAAACCAGAAAAACAAATGACAACAATGATCAGATACTGTAATGCAAAAAACATGTAAATATAGTGGGAGGCTTAAAATGATATCAGGGAATTCATAACTCTGCGAATTTGCATCGGCTTATCAAGTCTAATCAACAACAGTGGCTGGGAAAATAAATACAAATAAATAAATAAAAAAGTCCCGCTTGTTGCCATGTGATTGGAGAATTACACCTTTATTAGGGAATTCATAACTCTGCGGATTTGCACCGGCTAACGAAGTTCAATCAACAACAGTGGCCGGAAAAATAAACACAAATAAATAAAAAAGTCCCGCTTGTTGCCATGTGATTGGAGAATTACACCTTTATTAGGGAATTCATAACTCTGCGAATTTGCATCGGCTTAACGAAGTTCAATCAACAACAGTGGCCGGAAAAATAAACACAAATAAAATCCCGCTTGTTGCCATGTGATTAGAGAATTACACCTTTATCACTAAAAGCTATTATTTGAGATTATGGCATTGTTGAGGTGTTCAGAGAGAGAAACAGTTTCACATAAATTTAAATTCTGATCCTAAACATGTTGATCATACTGAACATGAATTTAAAATAAAAACAATTAAGTTTAACAGTGCAATTTCCAATCCCTGATCAGTTATTATCAAATTGTTCACAGTGGGACATGGTTTATGATGTTCAATGTAATACCAGTAATCTAAAATGTCACAAATCTTGGTTATTACTGGTTACAGTTTGATTTGTGGGTTCATCTATTGTGCCAGCCATATCTACATGCCACATTGTAAGTGATACAGTAATTAGTCTATGTTCATTTTATACCTTGTCGGAGTGGATCTGGATTTAGAAATGCCTCGGTTTCTACGGTCCCGGGCTTTTAGGATATGTAGATCCTTTTTATTTAAATTAAATCACATAGATTCTATTCCTCCCTATGCAGTAAAATTCAGATAAAAGAGACTTACGGTCACAGATCCACATCCGAGCAAAGGTATCACGTCGGGATCACCATTTGTAAAAAACGCACATGAAGACCATGTGGTGTTGGAGAAGAGAATAGAGTGTGTAGAAAAACTCTTTCTCCCTCCACACAAAGCACTGTATTCAACCACTCCAATTTGATGTTACCTG
The DNA here is from genome assembly GCF_900700375.1 of Denticeps clupeoides. Classification (NCBI taxonomy): domain Eukaryota; kingdom Metazoa; phylum Chordata; class Actinopteri; order Clupeiformes; family Denticipitidae; genus Denticeps; species Denticeps clupeoides. Next base: position 10,266,679 of record NC_041724.1, read on the forward strand.
GCAGAAAGAGGCATGGCACAATAGAGGTTAAAAATGAACAGTTTCTAATTTATTAACACCGGTAAATAATTATTGTAGTTACATGTGAATATTGAATGTAAAAAGGTACCAAGGTTACAGAGAAAGTAAACATGAGAAGAAAGAGTAAAGAGGGAGAAGAGAAAGAGAAGGGAAAGAGAGGGAAACCCCCCTGAGCAAGATAGCTCAGAGGTCCCTTTTCCACATGTGTGCAGACATTTATACCCCTGGCCTACAGGAAGTTGTCACTGGCCTACAGGAAGTTGTCACTGGCCTACAGGAAGTTGTCACTGACCAATCAGAACCTGTTGTTTCTGATGTCACGCCCCCGGTGCCTCCCATTTGGTGAAGACAAAGAGGGTGGGCGGTCCTGACGGCTGATACTTCGCACGTTGATGTCGGACAAAGGCATGTAAAAACCGGGGTGTCGAATCTTCACCCTCAACCATCGACACAGGAATGTTACACTTCCCCCTGCAGACATCTGTTATGCAATGCAAAAACAGGCTCCTGCGATGTCCATTCTTACACATGAACAACAGTAAACGCTGGTTAAAATTACCCTAAAACTAAATCTTGACTGAACACAAGGTTGAAGAAACTGATCCGCGAATCCTGACTGAGAAAATGTGAATAGCCGTGAAATACAAACATGTATCTTTGGTTATAAATTAATAATGTACAACATTCCCGTCTCACCACAGTTCAGCAACACTCATCTACATTGGTATTTACAGACAAAAAAATAATGTTTAAACTGAAGAGATGAATGAATAAATACAGAGAACGAGCGGGTTCAGGAGATGCGGTGCAAGCTTGATCATTTACACAAATGAGGCATTTGAAAAACACTTGTTGCAGTCAGATTAGATCTAAAACGCTCTGGTTATTTTCCCCGGATAACCCTAATGTCAAGCGCTCAAATTATGCTGAGGGCCATAACATAATGAAGAGCAGAAATGATCAAATAGCAGGCACTGGAATGTTGGAGCTATTTAGGCTTTTCATTTTCTTTTGGAATGAAAATAGACTCAAGGACAGACAAGATGAAAAGTGTTGTCAAAATTTTAATTTAAGTGTACTAATTAATAGACAACAGCAGTGTTTTCATAGCAATATTGTTAAAAAAAAAACGCAAAAATATGTATATGCAAAAAGGTCTAGATTATATATAATCAGTCTTGCATAAATTTTACCTTTTCATTTAAGATGATATGCACATGTATGCATTTTGTGCAATTTAGATCTCTTATTGCTATGAAATCATCCATGTCTCAGCAATTTAGCAAGTTTCCTTTATGACCATTATTATCCTCTCTTTTTCTTTAACGTTCCTTCAAACCAATATGGCTCTCTTGAGAAAATAAGCGATTCCGGCATATGCACGAGGTCCAGTGCTTTTAATTACCCTGAAACTCTTAATTACTCAGCTCAGCCAGATCAATTATTAACAGCACACAGTGGTCCCTGTAGTCTGGTCCCCCCCAAGGCAGTGAATTATCTGGAGTGATCTCCGCGGTCATCTCTGACCATGATAAAGATACTTGACTGCCGAGCCTCCTTGGGGGAACCTGCTTTTACTATTAAACACCCAGATGCTATTGGCATTTTGGGGACCTGGGACATCTGTTACTGCACTAAAGGCCATAGATCCACAGCTCACGGAAAGAGCTGCGCAAAGTGTTGCGAAATTACTCGGCAAGGAGCTCCCCCGCCTCTCCAGTGCCGTTACAAAAAAAGATTATATCGCCTCATTAATATTTCACTCTGCAGCAGGCTTATTTGCATTTATGAAAGTTCTCGTGGACGCCTTTGAAGTTTCCTCTGTTTTATTTTTCTTGGCAGGAGGGCTTTTACACGGACCAAATCTGACATTTCTGCTTGGCATGCACAAACAGAGCCTGCTGCACCTGCACCCTCACTTCCTGCGTCCTCGTGAAAATGTGCCACATGCACGCACACACGCACACGCACACACACTCAAAACTTCTGCACGATTCTCCTCGCCTCCTCAGAGATCCTGAGATCCTGCAAGACAATGCCACCACACCCTGCAACATCTGCAGCATAAGGATAAATCTCCAAAGTCATGACTGACCATCGTTAATAAGAGATGAAGATGCTAATTAAGTGCAGCAATAATCCAGAAAAAAAATGAAAGCAAATGAAAAATCCTCCAGTGTCCTCCATTACTCTTTCATATGGACATGCTGTCCTAAGACAACCCCAGACTTAATGCGGTTTTGGGGCCTGCTGATTGGAAAAGTGAGGGGGGGGGTATCGTTCGCTAAATCTTGCATAATCACACTGGCATTGTGCGCACTGCATCGTAATCTCGTTACACCGCGCAACTCATCATTGCTTTTCTCACGCAGCAATCACACGATGCTCCCTCATTAGATGAATTCAAGCCGTTGCGGGAAATCCTTAATTGGGGAAAAGTGTCACCTGAATGAGGGGTGGAGAAAGGGAATGGCGGCAGTTAAGGTCAAATTGTACGACAGTCACCACATGAGTCACTTGGTGTATAAGCAGCTGACAAAAAAAAAAAAATGGCCTCGAAAAAATTAAATAAATAGGCCTGCCAAAATAAGTTTGCATATTGGAAAGCTGTCGGTGGACGACTTCCTGAAGGCCTGATGAAGAACCACTGTTCTCCGGGCCAAGCCGCCACAGCCAGGCGTAGATCACGCAAAGTGGACACATCGGCAGTAGTCATGTAATGATATTGCCCAAGTGTCGGCCTGTAGGACACGTACAGGTCATAGATCAACCGAGCCGGACTGGGCAGCGGGCATTAGCTGGCTCTCAGTTAACGATGTCCCATTCTTCATCCTGCACGACCACTATACACATGCTCGCTCAGTGCTGACCTCTGCGTGACCCGAGGGAGAGAGTGGCCAGTGTCCAATAGCCATCCATCCATCTCTCGCAACATATTTATCATTTCAAGAATGTCTTTTTGGAGATATCAATGTATTTGACAAGATATATGTGTCCTACTGACACAACCAGCCAGATAAATGGGGCGCTTGGCCACACCCCAATGTACTGACACGCCCAGTTGAACTTCTGGCCCTGATTGTTTTAACCTGTGCTTTGTCTTTGCATGTATATGAGCTTTCCTCACGTGTCCTGTCTTTGCTTTGACCGCCATGTTGAATGATGTTGGTGGGACTCATTTTTTGGTTGCTTGTGATATATTATGATGCTCATAATAGCTCCATCTAGCGGTGCTTCTTTACATTACTGTGATCGTTGATAAACCAGCTCTTTTTATACCTTTTTTTTTTTAAAAGCTTCAGTTCCGATGACTCATCAAAAAAAACCCACAACCATTTAGAGTTGCTGACATCCATCACTGTGCAGAAATATACTTATAACTCCAAGCATCTTTCAAAAGTATCAGTGTTGACAAATCTCATTCCGGCTTGCCTTTTCCCCCTCAGAAACAAGCCGAATCAGCGCTCAGCGTTGTAAGGGCCAGCTATGCAGAGTGTGTCATTTCTCATTAAGCTGGTGTCTGAGCTGCAGCCACAACCCAATCCTGACATGCATCACATCCAATCACGTTACTCCTCTCTGACAGAATGAATTATGAATGGACGAGACATTCTGTTGCCTGACCCAGATTGTAGTGTAGTGGGAGGGACAAAAAAAAGAAAAAAGCACACAGCACTCACCACTTGATCTGGTGATTCAGTAAAAGGGAGCACACATATGACTGATAACACTGGTGACGTCATTGATAAAAATCCCTATTCTGCATGAACACTTGGGCATTTTTCACAGTGTTCTGTAGACTTGATAATAACTACGGAACTATTGTATTAAAAAGACAATTACCATAATTACATTTTCTAAGGCAAAGCCTGATCCTGCCCAAATTAGACAGAAGTGCAAAAACACACACAACATTGCTACAGAGATGAAGAAGTGTGATAAAAGCACAAATTCATGCATATAGACTGGCATGAACAATGGCCAACCCACCCGCAATGGCATACACACACACACACACACACACACACACACACACACACCTATTGACATAAAACACAGTTTACACACACACTCACAAGTGGGGCATTGGTGGCCTAGTAGCTAAGGAATCCCCAACCATGAAGGTGCCACTGAGGTCCCCTTGATCAAGGTACCGTCCCCACACACTCCTCCCCGGGCGCCTTTCATGGCTGCCCACTGATCACTAAGGCTGCTGTGCTTGCTGTGTATCACAATGACAAAAACACATTAATCACATTCTATCACATTAAGATAGAATACATACACAGGCATGTATTCAGAAATGGACACACATTCGAACCAGTAGACCACAGACCTACAGAAGCATACATGTAGATTGCTTTTAAACACACATGCATATGTAGAAACTATACAGCTATCCAAAATAAATACTGTAGAGCTTATGCTCTTTGACCTCAGTTTCTGCAATATTATAAAAGATCGGCGAAGACAAAGGTACACATCACGGCACAGAACAGTGGTGAGACACGAGACGGGGGCTGCGCTGGGGTTAATGCGTCGCCTCTGCATCTAAAGAGCTGATAGAAAAGGCATTTAAATCTGAGCAGGGGAGAGGTGAGATGACCATCAATCATGCTGCGCATTCTCTCTCTTTCTCACACACACACACACACACACACACACACACACAGAGTTCCTTCTGCTAGGCCAATACATCACTGAGCTCCCAAGCCAAATGGGGCCATCGCTCAAAATTATTTGCATATGAACTAATGAAACATTACGAAGTTAAACTCTCTTGAATGTTAATTACGAAGGTAATGCACAATTTACTGATTAATGTTTCATCCCATTTTGAAGCAGAGGACAGAGGAGTGGGGTGTGGGGAGAAGAGGGGGACGGAATGTGGACCATGAACAGCATGTAGCCCAGATTGTTATTGGGTTGAATGTTTAAGCTTTTTTTTCTTCACCTAACTTCACCTAAAGGCCACAGGGAAAATATACTTAAAACAATCTAATCCAATTTAATCTAATCTGAAATTACTTTAAATTACTGATATATTGCTATATATATTGTGTTATATAGCGAATAACAACAAAACAGGTGATGGCAGCAACCAATGGTTGATTCAAGACAAATTAAAAAGTTACAAAATATCGTATTTGAAACCGTCTATCAACGGTGCAACATTTTTTCTAGATGTCCATATAAGACAACAGCACTTCTTCAGTAATATTTATTTTTCATCCTTGTATTCTGGCCAATACAGTAATATTCACCAAGGCTGCAGCATGCATTGTCTCAATTTTTATGGCGTGCTGTGTTCAGTTTGTTTTCAGGTGCCCCACTGTCCAGTGTATTTTTCACATCTCACATGCATCATTAAAGAACAATATCAACTTGATTCTCATAAACGTGTGGGTAGCTTGCAGGGCAAAGGGACTCCATAAGTCCCTTCAATGGATAAACATTTCAGGCTACTGAAACTGGATCTCAGCCCTAGGATTATTGTTTTTTTTCCCCCTTCATGGTTCCTCAGTAATTACACACATGGTACATTTAAAATGTGCAGCAATTTAGAGCATTCAAGTTCAATAATTATATGCTGTGTGTGCAATTATCTTTATTAGGCCTTATAGCCACCTTCTGAGATCCGAACAGCTTCCTTTCTGTCTAATAAAAAACTCCTAAGTCCTTGCAAAACTCCAAATTACTGCCGTAATTACAAACACCGACCACCAGACTCAGCAGGTTTTAGATAGGAAAGTGATTGGTTCTGATCAAGGGGGGTGTAAAGTACTCACAGGTTGCAGCTGTGTGGTCGTCTGTCTTTTTTTGGGTGAGTAACTCCCTGTAGGGGCACAAAAATATACATCAGAAGAATGTAAATCAGCCGATGGGTGCAAAAGCCCAATCTCGCTGTATCTGTCATCACGAGACGCACTGTAATTAATTAAGCACCATAAGCGCTTACTAATAAGGCACGACAGGATCTTAACAAGCACAGCTGTACTCGGATGAGATTTTTTTTTTTTTTTTTGTTAAAACGCTGTTTTCTTGGAGGGATTTTTTTTTTTAGATGTTGCCAATTTGCATGCTGCCCCTGACAAATTGACTGATTGATTGATTGACAGGCAGAGATTTGGGTTATTCATGAGGGCCCTTCTGCACGTCAGCCCGGTTCATTGCGGTTTCTGATGGTATGCGGCCCCTACGTGGGGCCTGGGGAACGGGCCAGTGGGAAGCCGATGGCTTGGCCCACTGAGGCGTGCCGGAGAGGGGTGTGCGGTGCAGCTGTTCTCCCTGGTGATGACCGCTCTTTATCCAGAGACGCACACTCTGGTGAACAAGGCTAAATGCGCCCCCTATCGCCACGGGCGGGCGTGCTCATGCACCTCAGCGGAGGTGAAAATGCCCCGCATGCAACTGCACAAACAGATGTGCATCACGGAAAACAAACCTGTGCAGCATGCAGATAACACACTAACACATTCAAAATGGAGGCCGCAAAAGTTCCCCAGCCGCTACGATCAAACGCACAAACGCAGGGGACCATGGCACGTCGTGATGAATCTCCGAATTAGCCCACATCCTCCCGAGCGGAACAGATTTTTGGAGCAAATGGCATTATAATAGCATCAGGATGTGGGTTTAGAAAAAAAAAAAAAAAAAAGAGGGACGCCGAAAGATGCTTTGTCATTTGCAGGGTTGCGGTAGTGGGGAGGGTTAGTGGGGGGTGGTATTAATACAAATAAATAAATGGTAAAAATCAGCGCCATCCTCCATTTCCTGCTTTCGGCAGGAGCGGCGGAGACGAGAGATGACTGGAGTTCAGCTCCGCTTTGGCGCTTTCATAATCTATTCCCTCTGATCTCGCCGTCCCCTTTTCGTCTGCCGAGCACCCCGCCACTAACAAGCCCAACCAGCCACCAAATAAATCAAAGGTGCCTCCTTGTCAAGCTGGTCACTTGGCCACATCACACACAATTACGGCAAATACTAAAAGGACATTTGGGGAGAGGCGAGGGCATCTCACTGACCGCCATTCACTATTCTCTTTGAAAAGAGACGTTATCGGTAGGGCGTGTGCGCACGCCCTGGATTTCCATTTGGTTTCGCCATGCTACGAGTTCGACTCCATCTTCAAAGATGCTAGAGGTATATGTGACTGCGATGATAAGAAGAGAAAAATGGATTTCAATACCGTGGCCTTCGTGCCTCTCCAAAGTCAGAGCAGATTTCATTGGGCAACAAGCTGTTTTTTTTTTTCCTTCGCTGCCTCTGATATTTTCAAAGACCTCAATGAATATTTAAATAAGCGGCGAACTGGCGGGGCCAAATTCTACAGAGCGGGAATGAATAATGGGAATTTGTTTCCTTTATTGACAGCTTTTTTAAAGAGAAACAAACCAAAGTGAGTAAAAGCCTGACAACATGGAGCAACTGAGGCACTGCAGAGAATTAAGTATTGGCAGCACAGATGTGTGTATTTGTGCCTCTCTGTGTGCTACAGAACTACAGAAACTACCTTAAGGTACTTCCTTTGTAACTTTGAAAAAGAGCAAAGGTACAAAATCCTATTTACGACTGTCTGGGTTTGCTAAGATGTACAGCTGTGGCCTCGGGCTTTCTTGGACTCCAGATACCTCCAAGTTCCCACCTTGGACTTGGGATGCGAAATGGATTTGGGATCTGACATCTGATCTGGACGACGGTTAGGAGAAATACAGAAACAAGATGAAAGTAGCATCAGAAGCGAAGCGATTGGGTATACAGAATGGTTAGAAGCAGAAGATCACCACAGCCTAGGCGCCAGCAATCCAGGGCAGTGATCTTTCAGAGTTTGCGGTTCACGGCAGCAGGAGTTTCCTTTTCCTGTTCTACAAGCTTCGAATCTCTGCAGATGCACATTTAAATTGCACAAGGGGTCCATCATCTTCACAGTCATGCACTTTCCACATAAACAGGACACACAATTCAAACGCATGTGACACAAGAGCTAAACAGGGTCTTCTGGGACTTCCAGGCAGATGATAAGGGACACGTGCCTCAAACACGCTACTCCGCAGAGGTTGAGGCAAAGAGCTTTATCTGCCTCACAGAAGCCACGTGTGATGTCAGAGAAGCGCTTCATGCCTTTTCCCCACTCGCAAAAACGTTTCAACAAAGTTCCTGTATGTCAAGAGGGAGATGGGGGGCACACAGAAATAGCAGATATTGCTGCAAGGACCGTTCACTTGGCAGGAGTAAGACAAGAGATAGCTCAGTCACGGCATTACAGAAGATTGAATTATTGTGGTGGTCCAACTAAAATCGCTTAAACATTTTCGTTTGACTGAAATCGTACCAAATCACACCACTTCACCCTGGTAATGCAGTTGGAAGTTGCATTTATCCCACAAGTTAACGTTCAACTGGAAGGTGAAGTCCAAGGTTTTAATGCTGTCCGAGCGCCTTTAATGGCTGTTATTTCACTGTGTGCATTGTGTTCTGTGCTTGCTGTGCATCACAATCACAAAGGCATTAAAAGCAATCACCAAAATAGGATCAAGGTCTTGAAATGTTACACACGAGTCACAGGATTCATAAGTTTCACCAGCAGAACTGCTTGGCACATACATACAGTACAGGCCAAAAGTTTGGACACACCTTCTCATTCAATGTGTTTTCTTTATTTTCATGACCATTTACATTGATGGATTCCATTTGATTGGTAGATGAAGGCATCAAAACTATGAACACACATGTAGAGTTATGTACTTAACAAAAAAAGGTGAACTAGATGAAAACATGTTTTATATTCTAGTTTCTTCAAAATAGCTGCCCTTTGCTCTGAAATGCTTTTTATACAGTCTTGAAGAAGTTCCCAGAGGTGTTTAGCACTTGTTGGCCCCTTTGCCTTCACTCTGCGATCCAGCTCACCCCAAACCATCTGGATTGGGTTCAGGTCCGGTGACTGTGGAGGCCAGGTCTCCACTTTTTGTTAAGTACATAACTCCATGTGTTCATTCATAGTTTTGATGCCTTCAGTGAGAATCCACCAATGTAAATGGTCATGAAAATAAAGAAAACACATTGAATGAGAAGGTGCGTCCAAACGTTTGACCTGTACTGTACATATATAATAATCTGCCTCAACATGAGCAAGGTGCAGGCAGGTGCAGGCCATGATACTGCAGTGAGCTGAGACAGGAGACAGAGCAGATGAGCTGAGGGTGTGACAGAAGGGAGGCAGCCTGGACAGATGAACTGGGGGTGTGACACTGTGATATAATTCAAGTACGACGGGTCTCTGTTTTTACCACCCAGCTTTGCACTGTCCACCAAGTGTCAAAATGTAAAGTCAGATAGGTATTAGAAGACCAGAAAGTCACGGGTCCAAACTATTATGTCCCTGCGCAAGTCACTTAACCCTGTTTGTAAGTTGCTCTGGATAAAGGTGTCTGATCATAAAAATCAAAACAGCTCTTAGTGTACATACATGAAACAATACAGTTTCTACAAGGACAATTAGAATCCTTCAATACTTTTTCATTATCATTGTTTTATATATTAAGTTAAGTGAAATGATTGTCATTGCTACACAGCACAGCAAATGGTTCACACAACAAAATGTGTCCTCTGCTTTTAACCCATCACCCTTGGTGAGCAGTGGGCAGCCATGACAGGCACCCGGGGAGCAGCGTGTGGGGACGGTGCTTTGCTCAGTGGAACCTTCTGATTACGGGGCCGCTTCCTTAACCTCTAGGCCACCATTGGCCCCATTTTTTCCAAATGAAACAGTCATATAATTTAGGTAGCAACCCTAACCACAAACAGTTCCTCCCCATCTATGTATAGAGTTCCATGGATCATTAAGCAAGATATTTTTCAAACTCTCAAATATCAAGTATAATTTGTAGTCTTCACGTAGATTTAGGTCCTTCATCAAAACAGGCCATGTTGATGCAGAAATGGGTCACTTGAAAACGTTCACACCTCTTTCAAGCACCTCTGTACATAAATGAAGCCTGTGATATGGCCCGACTAATGATATCACAATATTGCTCATCTCTCCAAGAGGTAATAGGGCACTATTATGTTTAATGACATGAAGGCCAGTGCCAGAGTTTGCAGCATTTTCTAATGGGCACTGACAGTCCCGAAAGGTAATGAGGCCCTCATCTTAAGCCAATAAACAGCCGACCACTCAAAAGGGCTTAAAAGACAGTGGGAATGATGGCATAAAAAATTGGGTCAACCTTACATCAGCACCTCCAACATCCTAAAAGCAGCAGATCCACACTTAGCACCGTGAAACAGGCCTTGGCCTTGAGATGAATAGCAGTGACTCAAGCAGAGATGGTCCATCCTGGAAGCTGGCTGCACCTCAACCCCTCCCCTCGCCAGTCAGTCATCCCACTCTTACAGTCCACTGAATGAATCACAGAGCTATGATAGTTTTAATGGCTTTTTAATGAGTCTAATGTTTTCTGTTTTAATGAACTCTGTACATCAGCCTTAATCATTTTGGAGGAATGAAAAATGATTGAGGAATGGCCTACATTAATTTAATTTATTGTTCAATCTGCCCTGCAGTCCCTGCAGGACCTAGCATGACTGCGATGTGGGAGTGGGTGGAGGGAGACAAACTAACAGAAGGACTTGTCTTGTCCGGTCCATTTTGAGAAACATGGCTAATTGACGACATCACGCAGCAGGATTGCATTTTCCTTTCTTATTGGCAATTAGGGCCCTCTTTGCAGGGACCCGCTGATTTAGGTAAAAGCACTCTTTAAAAAGCCAGGCTAATTTACGAGGCCTGCCATTACCAAAGAGAGAAAGGGAGGGGGTTGTGCTTGTCTGTAATTTTTCAGGAATGCCAATTCAATCATCAACCTCCAAAATCAGTAAGATACACACGCATATATCCTTGTAAACCTTGGTATTTCGTGCAAGGGTTAGATGTTTAGCCCTAATGAATTCGGTACGAATCAACATTTCATGACATTTTCATTTCACGTGCTATTGCAACCTTTTAATGAACCTGCTATTGAATATTGTCTACAAAAGAAAATAAAAGAGCATTCTAAGCTGGCAGACATCTGCCAAGGACAACAGTCGACTTTGAAATGAACGCTCAAGAGGACTGCCTGTTGAATGAAGTGTCATCTGATTCTTAGGGAATTACTGGCAATATATATCTACTGTGATTTTGTGTCATCATATTGTTTCATGATATTGTTTCATTGCTGTTGATCTTTGATGCCGTATACAGGTGACAGCTGTACGAAAGTGAAAGTGAAGTGATTGTCATTGTGAAACACTGCAGCACAGCACACGGTGACACAACAAAATGTGTCCTCTGTTTTTAACCATCACCCTTAGTGAGCAGAGGGCAGCCATGACAGGCGCCCAGGGACCAGTGAGTGGGGACGGTGCTTTTGCTTAGTGGCACCTCAGTGGCACTTTAGCGGTTAGGGATTAGATTCGGATTACGGGACCGTTTCCTCACACGCTACGACAACCACTGCCTGTATCCTGATCTGTATCCTCAGATTTGATATTTTGTCAGATGTAGTGTGTTGGGGATGTTTGCAAATGTCCCATCAAACTTCTCAGATATAAATGCTAATAATACTGTATATCTGCATGATTTAATTGGTAGTGCCAACAAATAAAATAGGGTTGTCAGATTTTTCGTATTTGAATAAAAATGTTTGAAATGATGCCTGTCAAGAATGGGTACTGAAGAACCCAGTTCTTATTTATTAATGTTAAGTAGTCATGAACATTATATTATTATTAGTTTTGACAGTTATATGTCTGCTGTTTGTACTACTTTGTATGTGTTACATATTTATAGGGAGCGGGTTTACATCATCAAAAAGGTCTGGGTGGAACTAAATGTCCATTCTTGTTTGTATCTGATTATCTGTATCTATGCATTAGCAAACACAAAATTCATAGTGTGTCTTTTGTAATCATTGTATCGTTAACCCCAAAGGTCTCTCATAGATTTTTGCTATAAAACCTGTGAATTATTTAGATATACAAAAAAAAATCTGTACCGAAGTGTTTTAAATAAATAGTCAATTTTTGAAACGCTGTAATTAACTATTAATAAATTGTATGTTTGTCTACATTCCCTTAAGTACAGTTTCCCTTTATAATCAAATGGAGAGTAGTTGCCACAGCAATTACCACGACAGGCAAGCAGTACCTTTAGACATGTATCACCAGCTTTCACATGAAAGGTGTTTCATCTGCAGGCGACACTTTTATTAAATAATAAGTAAAAGGTTAGCTGAATTTCAAAGTGTCTTTCCCTCTCCTGGTAAAAAAATCAATACAAAAGGAGCTTATGCTCAAAAACACTGACGGTTTTCTGCGGTCTAACATGCTTGGCTAAACCTGGGAGCTGAAATGTGCTTTTGTTTCTTCAAGGACAGCCTGGCAATCTAGCAGAGGCACAAATCCTAATTTCGGCAGACTGGTTTTATAGGGCCGAGCCGTGGCCAGGCCGGGCCGTTGGGATTGCTTTGTATTACTTTAAATGTTTGTCCTTTATGGATGCAGTTTGCAGGGCTAAGCTCCACTGGGTGCACACACACACACACACACTCACAATCACAATCACGGTGCGTATAGTCTGGGCTCTGAGGTGTTTAATGATCCAGCGGTGTGCTTTCCATACAGGCTGGTGACCACAAGATGGTTAGGAATAAAAAACAATCTGTGTGTGTGTGTGTGTGTGTGTGCGTTTGTCCACTGTGCATATTCCCACTCCATGATTACCCTCTGTGCAGGTCACTGCTCCCACACACAGTGAACAATCTACATTTATATTTGTTTTTATGTTTTTTTTTTGTGGGTGTTCTGGACCCTGCGAATGTCGATGAGGGCTCTGTTCTCTGTGATTGTTTCAAGGAGTGTGATTAGGCCCTGCAGTGACTACATTTTGCAAGCTTTGAACCGCACAAAGTTTTAAAAAACAAAGACCCAGTGTGACTATCTGACGTCTCCACCTTCTGACAGGCTCCCCTCCGTCCATCCCATTTTACGCTTGGCATGTTGAATTAGAAAAAAACACACCTTTTTAAACATGAAACCACAGGCTGGTGAAGTTAAAAGGGTGCTAATGTAGAAGATGTGGCAGAGACGAGAATCAATAAACACATTATCAAGCCCCTCAACAGATTTTTGAGATCTAATAAAACTGTCACTTGAAAAAAAAGGCAGGGTCTCACACGGCTGTCATTCCACCCGGTGACTAAATTCGCAGGCGGCAGGGAGTGGCGCTCTAAAAACGGCGAGCGGACGAAGGACGTGAGGTTATTTGGAGAACTGTCAAAACCAGTCGCTCCTCAAAAATGTCCTCAATTACACTTTTCACCCGGGGCCTGTCTGAGAAGAGACGGATATTCCTAAATTATGCACATTACAGAAATAACATTTCCCTCTGACCCCACCTTCCTGGAGCTGTGCAGCAGGTGATCTGTCTGCGTTTCACCATTAAACCGGGAGCCAAACCGCATTTCTGTTCTCTCCAGTGCGGAACTGCAGATGACACAAGACTCAAATCCACCAACAGTAAAATCTGAGCTTCTGAAAGGTAATCAAACCAACTTCCCTTGTTTGACACCTGAAAGTGACAGTGTGTCAAGATGCTGAGCTATCAGCTATTTTGGATAGAAATATGTAGGTGAAAATAAATCATGTCATATAAGGGAAGGTCCACTAGAAGGTAACTTGCAATGCATTCTAATAGAATTCTGAAGTCAGATCTGGAAGTTCCCAGTCAGAAAATTTCCCCTGCAATATCCCCTAAAGATATGTTGAAACAATTACTTTCAAGAGTTAATAATCTGATCATTGTTTACCATTTATTTATCATTATGAGGCTCCAGGGATCAAATATGGGAGACATGAGGGAAGAACAGCATCTGACTGGAACAGATGAACCTCTACACCGAAAAAAGTAAATCGTTTTTCTCATGACAGTAGTTAAAAAAAAAATTTGTTGGCTCTTTTAAACGAAGTTGTCTAATTTATGCTTATGGCATAAGGAGATTTATGAGATTTTTTTTTACTTTACAACAATGCTACTGACAGCAGGTTTGTTTGGTTTATTCACAGCAGTGCTGAAATATTAGTTGTGATAGATTACTTCAATTTTTTTAAAACTGAGCCAGACTTTTCTTTATTCTGTGTACTGATGGTGGGAGAGACTGATAAAGGGACACCCCACGGGCATCATCATCCCAGAATTCTCACATCCAGTTAACATCTGGACCTGAACCTCCTGCCTGTATCACAACAGGATACAAGCATCTGTCACGCAGCCGGTCAGACGATACTGGGGAGACGAGTGCGGGAATGAGTGTGTCATTCATTAGACCGCAGATTTTTACTTATCAGACTTCAGCCTGAAATAAATGGTTTGTCCATGAATAGTTTTTCATTGTCCTTTTTCTTTCAATTAAGTACACAGCTTTGAGCAGAATAACTAACTCTTCATCTTTTGACCTAAACACGTTAGATAGGCCCAAAACACGTCAGCCTAGCAAAAAAAAAAAAAACATAAAAACTGCACTTTATTTATTAGTCTATTGATTTGGAGACCATTTATTTAATTTCACATGAAAGG